>NW_010170249.1:1087-13566 GCF_000695765.1 Mesitornis unicolor | reverse complement strand
TACGTAAAGGCCCTGCCAGTAACTCTCCATGCACTGCTGACATTTAGAAACACGCGAATAACCACAACAACAAATTATATCTGCAGACATTTGTTTCTTCGTCCTTGTTTTGCCTCCCTTCATGGTAAACTTTGTAGTTAAAGAGAAATGCTACACGTTTAAGTCACTGAGGCTCCTCTTCAGGAGTGAACATAAGGAAAGACTCTAAACTAATCCCAAAGCCCCAGAACTAACCTAAACAGTAACATCCCTCTCCAAGACCTTCTAAAAAGGTGCTTATTTCAGAAGAATTATATTTACATGGATCTATCTACATGGACCAGCACAGGTAGGCTGGTTTAAATTTAAACTCCATCTTGCTTTAGTGTAACTATTCCTTCCACCAGTAGCTTTACAGCGAGCAATAAAACTTTATTCTCTTTTAACACTCTTGAGACCCACTCATTTCCACAGACCTTGTACAACATTTAGAGAAAATTTTCACGCACATTGGACTCTTATCCTGATACTCAGCATCCTTTTCCAATGCAGAAAACAGAACAGCACGAAGGATTGTTCAATTTCATTCATTTTAGCTTTCAAGAAAACAAACCATTATCCCTTAACTGCAAATGACATTCAAGTCTTAAAACGGGACCCTTGCAACAGATACTTAGGAAACAAAACCCAAACCCCAACATTTTCCAAGAGCAACAATACAATCAAGCAATCCTGCTCCAACAACTGCAAGCCTACAGCACCATGGAGCTTGGCTTTGGCTCCGTGCCTCACTGCACACCCAAGACACCCAACTGCTGCAGTGCATTGCTCATCCCTACTATGAGACACGCATTACCTTTTTTTTTCAATAGCACAGTGGATTTCTGAAATGAATAGCAAATAATCCACTAGTGCCTTAATTTATTAGCTACACAAAATTCTTAGGGTCAAAGGTCAGTGAAATGAGATTAATCCAGAGGACTCCAGACTCTCTTGACAAGGTGCACATATGCCTGTGTCCTTTATACAACCACAGAGCCCATTAAGTTTGCAGGAATTCAGTTTCCATTTACAGTTTAATGGCTAATTTCTTAACATTCACAACCATTAAAAAAAATAAGCAAAAACCCTACTGCCATACTGTGCTGTCATACTGTATGTTTGCACACTTGTGCATGGATATAAAAGCCAAATATTTTGATTAAAAGAATGCACCCTGAATGCAAATTACAATCTCTTGTCTCCTAAACAGCAAAAATGTTCATAGGAAGACCTGCCAAGCTGTTTAGAAAGTAGCTATTGTCAGAAGCATACCTGCAAAAGATGGGTGCTTCCCAGTCAGCTGATCTGACCCATGCATTTAATTTCTCCATCATTATTCATGCCTGCGCTCTAAAAATGAGTATGACCCATATCTGCCTTGGTTTGTGCAGAATCAATAGGCTTACTTACAAAAAACCCCCCAAAATAAGTACACATTTCATTGTAATTTAATGGGAATAAGAATCTTTCTTGTCTCTACACTCACCCACCCACCTTAAAAGACCCAGAATAATCTAGGATTGGCCTTAAAAGCTCAAGAGCTTCCTAGCTCAAGAGCTTCCTTACTCCCACTGCAGCCTTCTGGTAGACAACCCATGATGCTGTCTGTTGAGGACTCAAAGAGGCTCTGCAACAGCAGACAGAAAGGATGGAGGAAAAAAAACAAAACAAAACACACAAGAAAATAAAAAGGAGGGAGAAAGCCCAGAGTGATCGTTCTGAGAGCTCAGCCAGTTTGTATGGCTCCCGGCCTGCAGGACAATCCAAGTTGCAATAGGGCTTCATCATCCACCCCAAAGGATGCAAAAATTTTTTACGAACATGTTATGGTCCTGTTCTGCCACCAGCTAGAGATTTTGCATCCAGCAAGACAATATATTATTTAAAGATAAGCATCCATTAAAGCTGTGGAGTGATGACGTGGTACTCAGGAATACTTACCTGATGAATGTGCCATTACATATCACTTTTCCATTCCCCAGAGTCAGTTATTTAAGTTACACAATGGCCCAGCAATATTCAAACTGAATTTCCATACCCCTGACAGACTAAGCTTGTGTAGCTGAGTCAAGGGAAAAAACTCAAAATACATATAATTATGTATCACATAGATTTGAAGTACTTAACTAAAACACTAGGGATTACCAATTGCCTGTTCCAGGCTTTTCTTGCAAAAGAAATGCCTAAATAAACTTGACAATACCCTCCTCTTTTTGGGCCCGCTAATGCTTTCCCCTTCTGCTTACTTTATTTCTCTTTTTTCCTCCTTCATTTAAGCTTATTCTACCATTGTCAAAAGTTTCAAGGAACACGAACGGTTTTTTCAACCATTTCTTTGTAATGTCAAGTTCTGCCTTTCGTTACCAGCCTCAGTACCCACCCCCCCACCCTGCCTAAACTATACTCCATTCTTTCAAGGGCAGCATTTGCCGTTGATAGCGCCAGAGGCCAGGAAGGCTCCTGGCAGTACAGCTCCAACAAAGAGCCCAAAACTGAACAATCTCTTTTTTTTGTGAGAGGAGATAAGGAAGTCCAAGACATGGTTTTTAAAGGGATAATAATAAAAAAACATATGCCGCTGGCATTGGCAGCTTTTAAATAAAAAACACACAAATTTTCCCTTCCAAAAGGGGCAGGTAGCATACAACAGCTTTCACCAGCAATGAGCACCTGCTCCTTCTACCTACATAAAAATGCTCCACAGAAAATATGGAAAAAACATTACTTTGTGGATTTCATATACGCACAGATATAAATAACACTCCAGTAATATTACCCTGTTTCAGCAGAAGCAAATGGTGAAGCCAAAAGTTGCAAATTTCTGCTGGTTCTTCCCAACGCAGTCTAGCTCTACTTTTCACAGTTGTACAAGCAAGCCATTGACAACTGCAAAAAGGCACTATTTTTTGGTCAGAAATAGTTTAAAAGAATTGCAGAAAGATGCACCATTTTATGCAAATGTTTCAGCAACCCAATCTCACTGTGTACAAGGGTAACGATGGGGAAACTGCTACGACTAAGACATAGTTGCTCTACTAACACAAAAGCAGAGAAGGTCCTTCTCTTCTCAAATACAATTATTCTGCTTTACAAGCATACCAATGAGAAAGAAGCAGGCAGCTTCTTCCCTTATGGTATCCAAATTGTTCTGCAAATAGCAAAAGCATTTGCAGTTATCAGATTCATCACTCTCAGTTTTCACTGATTTCCCGAATTCCTCAATGGGACATGAAGTAGCTGAAGACCAGTGCTAGACCTTAGAAAGGAAAAAGTAACTTTGAATATTTTTATAAACTGCGTCAATTTCTCATACAATTCAAGGAAGGTGCCTTCCTTTTCTTTCTTTGAATTCATTTCTTCATTCAACATCGTTAAGTGTTGAACCCAGGGACTGGTTCTTTGCACAGAGGTTACACACTGGTCACAACCAAAGAGTCAACATTTACAGCACTGTGTATCTGAGATAATTCTTTCTTCCTCTTCTAAAGGCCAAACTCTCTAGTAGTTTACCACCACTGGTTGAACAGTGTTATGTTAGCAGAAAGAACAGAGTTATGAAAGCAGCTCAGGATTATTTGGTTAACATTTTTAATGGAAATATTATGGCAAGTTATTATCGGCTTTCATTGTATGAGACCAAGATAACCACCAGCACAGCCCTCTCCATTAAGCAAGCAGAAAGTTACAGATTAACTTCTTTGGGGGAAAAAACCAAACAATAAACAAACAGGCACAATAAATAAACAAACAAAAACTTTTTTTTTTTCAGTGTTAAGTGTAGATATCCAGACATGAAATCAGTATGAATACAAACCAAAAAATTACACAGAATGCAAAGGATTAGTCTTTTTCAACTAAATCATATTGCTTCTTCATTATTTTAATCTATGCACAACCTTTAGTAACACACAGCAACTACTGCCCAAGAGACAGCTGTTGCCTATAGAGCTAGTGCAACAAGCAGCTCTTAGTGAGCAAGGACAGAGCTGATGGTCCTTCCCATCATGAAATCTAGACATTTCCAGAGAGTTTCTCAGTACATTCCTTTAAAAGCTTGTGCCAATAGTTCGGTAACACTTTAAAGATACCTTTGTTCACATTTGTTGACAAAGTACCTTATAAAAAAGCCCCTTTTTCTTTGACATCATGGTCATGAGGCTTTGTGCCAACATCAAATTAAGAAAACAAAAAATAGCAGATCTCAAACGGAATCCAACCATCAAATGCTTCTTTCTTTGCCTTCAGCATATACTAAAAGTGTTCCAGAATTTCCGCCTACAGCTGATAAGTGAATTTATTCAATACAAATGCTGGACAATAACGGAGCTGGCCTGAGCTCCTCCCAGTGTTTGGTGGGGCAGTTCAGTTCTGTCTGTATCTGGAAACAATCAAACATAGACCTTCTCTGCCCAGTTAGGCTGAATCAGTCCACCAAGGCACTACAGCTACAGCAGTAACATCATATTACAATCTGAAAAACAGTAGGAGAGAAGAGTTTCCACTGCTGATGAACACTATCCATGCTGTCCCCTGGGGAAGGCAACTCCCTAGTTTTATTTAGAAAACAGCTTGCAAATACATCCCTTCATGTCTGCATTCTGCCTACTATCTAGCATTGTATTTTTAAACTAACATTGAGAAGATGCTCAAAACAACCTCCAAGTTCTCTAACTGCTTCAGGTTATCTCTATCAATACACCCATGCCTTGCTCCCACTTGTACATTCTTCATAGAACAGGCAAAGATCAAGAATCCATGCTGACTATACCAGACTTATGGTATGTTTTTTTCCTTTCAGGAAATACTGTGGATTAAGAGATCTTGCTACAGCTCTCACAAGCTAATGGTATTACAACTGACTACTCTTCTTCTTCGGTGGTACTACTTTGGGCAAAATAAAACAGATCCAGATAAGTTTTTTAAAAAGACACTTTTCTCCCAAGGCTTCTTTTTAAGTAGTGCCTCATCTCATTTAGCATGCATATGAAATAGCAATACACACAAACTACCATACTTAAAACACACAACTCTCTCTTTGGCTGACACTGATATTGCAGTTAATTACATGCACAGCTGTAATTATACAGGCATAACAAATGCCTGGGTATCCCAACACAGATGAAGATGCTGGAAACGGACTGGGATGAAGAAGCTACAAGACATAGAAAACATTTTATGAGCCCTTCTAACTGGGATTATGCTTACAACTTCTCAGCAGAATTTGTTCTATGTGGCACACCTGAATCCTCCTCTCCTTCCTGCAGGAACACTGCGTTGAAACACTGGAGAGCAACTGGATACGCTCACTTAGGACACCAGTCTTTACCTGATGCAAAGACTGAAACTACATCATCCCTGTCAATGTCAAACCAGTGACTTACAGTCTCTCTTCAATCACGTTAAAACTACACAGCCAAACTATGTAATTCTACTACAATTACATATCTCAGAAACAGACCCTGTAGCAGCACGTGCAGTGCCTGCCAAAGTACAGTCTGAATTCAAGCACAGGACGACATCAGCGACTCAGGCTTACCATTTTCCAAATTAAATTAAACCTACTTGTTTCCTAAATAACTCCAAATTGCCTGGCTGAGAGGCTACCTCTCTCTTCAATCCATATCCACAGCTGGAGGCTCTTTGTTACAGAGGAGACAGGACACTCTCTAAAGGGGGCCCTCTGCTCTGAATTTCAATAGATCAAGAGAGAAAAGCCTCAAGACAGGAAAGCAAGGCTTATCCCCTTAGTCAAGCTTATGGGGACCAGTGAACACAGCAAGGACAATTAGTTGGAAACAAAGGGTCTGCGGGTTGACTTACATTTGATTTTCTAGTCCAGTTTGGTGGTTCTCTATTTACCGATTGAGGGGAGGGAAGCCTGGCTGCTTTTTCCTTTTCCTGGCAGAAAAGTAGCCCATAGGCCAGCGCAGTTGCTTTCTCAACCTTTGTATATTAACCATACAAAATGAATTCAAGACTAAAAGCCTCGCAATTCCTAGGGATGAATAATTTTACAAAATTTACATTACAAAATAATCTTAAAACCTGCTGTTTCAATTTGAATTCACACACCACCACTACCGAATTGTGGATGTTTTGATCCCTCTGGCACAGAAGTCAGGAAATCAGTTTAAAATTCCAGTCCAAATAGCCCTGGACCATTTTATTTAGATGTTTGTTTTAAAATAGAACCCAAATCCCAGCATTTTATATGAAGGGAAGAACAGATGCAGAAATTCCAATAGGTCAAGTCCAAATATATCAGATAAGAAAGCCAGGACAGAGAAAGGCTCAGAGGCAGGACAGGGCAGAGATGTTTTAGCTCTTCCCAAATTTTATACATTGCTTTCCACAATTGCACTTCTGTAAAAATTTCACTTTTGGCTACAAAATATGACAATCAGCATTTTCAAAAAAGACCACATAAACTGAACTACTTCTAGACATCACTTAAAATTAAAAAAAAAAACAAACAAACCAACCTGGTATTTTTGTTCAAGATACGGGCCATTTTTCATGCTCTTTTCTTCCTTTTCTGGAACTGGCACTAGCTGTCAAATCTTTAATTACTTGCCACAGATAGGGTTAAAATTACATTAAGTTGACCAAAGTGGGAAAAACCTTACATCCTTACATTTTCTTTCACCTTTATATGATTTTTGGTTGGGTGGGTCTTTTTTCCCCCCTTTAGAATCTTCTCTTGAGTAGTTAACAGTCACCACACCAAATGTTCTGTCTTTTGCTCTCCAGTGGAAGTTCTCATTTGTTCAAGTTTTCTGGAGATCTTTTGGTTTTGTTGCATTTTGGTTGGTTGGTTTGGTTTTGGGTTGTTTTGTTTGGTTTTTTTTTTAGGAAAAGGAGATTAAGCACAAGAAGAAACCTGTATGCATATCTATAGGAGAAGACATTATACACCTACATAAAGTATAGCTCAGAATTAAACCCCACATCTAGACTTGAGTTTGGTGAGCAGAACAGATGTGGGAGTGTATGTGAAGAGGGACAGTGTGAGGTGGGGTGAAAAGGTTGATAGGAGGAATGTACTTGAACCACAGGGGGTAAAGCTTCAACAGATGAGTGCCCTGGTGTTTGAAGGGAGGAGGAAAAAAGAAAACTTTCATTAAAATAAAAAGAAAAAAATTTAAAAAGCAAAAGATAAACACCTTTTAAAAGCCTAGCAAGCAAAGGGTATACCAGATAACCTTTCCAGAATGAAAGGACCAGTATTTAAATTTGAGGAATTTTTTTTTCTTTTTAGTTGGTTTGGCTCAGCGTTATTGAAAAAGTTTGTCCAAAAGTCCATGCAGCAAGCCAACACTTATCAGGTTTCAATTTCCAGCTGAAGCCACAAACGTTGCTATGAAAACTTGTGTGCAATTGTATTCCAGAAAGCAGTGCAATGGAAAAGACTGCATTGGAATGTAACAAATACAGGCACTGGCACAAGACTAAAAGTTGTATTATACCAACCTGTGTCACAGCCATTTTTCTCTTCCCATCATGAGTGAAGAAATGTGCAAATCAATTTTACTGAAGGTATTACGTGAACACTTAGAAATTCCTCATCACCTTACCTCAAAAGTTTACCATCTCTCTTAAAATATGAAGCACCAATTAAGAGAGTCACCCCTACTATGGTCACTCCAGCAAGATTCAATGAAGTATATAACAGACTGCCAGTCTAGCCAGCCAAAAGCCTGAATTGCTCACATGAGGTATCTTTGCCAAGACCCCCATATACCTTACACTTCTGCCGGACTATACAATACACATACGTTGACTGAAGAGGGGAAGAAAAGAGGCAAGAAATATTTTCACCTCAACTACAAATGCTCAAGCATCAGAATTCATGCATGTACTTTGAATATATGAATAGTCAGCTAAGACAGTTCTGTGTCTATGGAAGAAAGTGTTAAAACAACCGCATTTTGTAGACGTTTACTGATATATTGGCTTTGCTAAACACTTTTCATCACTCCAAAACATAGCAAAACTTGTTTTAACCATATTTTTAAAAAAATTAAAAATAATTCTCCTATTTTCACAACACTTATACATCTCCTATTACTACACAAAATATTAAGTCAGCATCAGAAGAAATGGATATGGACTCCAAGTCAGCAAACAAATACACAAAGTATACTCTTACAGCATGTGCACGGTCACAGGAAAAAACTGCATGCTTAAATTTATGGACATTCTAACAGACTAAATTATGAGTCCTGACTCTTTCCATTAGTAACATCAAGTTGGCAATGAGCTAGAAGAAAAACCACCTCTGAATAGCACCATCCCCCTAGTCTCAGGAACCATGCATAAAATTCCAACTGAAGGACGAAGGTTGAAGTGCTGACAGCCTTGAGCCTGTTGCCATACCCGGAATATTCCTCCTTTTGTTTAACTTCAGAACATTCGATGCATTTGATCGACAAGTTGTCAGTTTCATACATTAAGGAAAAAAAGGTCCACATGGAGCATTTCATCCACATTCATGCACACTCTCTGATTTGCAAAAAGCTCTGGGAAATTAGATCATCTTCAAGCAAGCATTCCCTGATATATTAAAGAATGGGAGTTTAAAGCCATCATATCTCCAGAAACTGAAGTTCTCTTAAAAGCAGTGGCTCATCCTTCCTTTCACTTGAAGCAAGCTCAACAAAAGTTAGATTATCATATATGTCTTCATGTAGCTGGTAAATAATTACTCAGTCCCCGATGACACAGTATTTCAGGGACAGTTTTACACTTCACATCCCCCCAATAAATTCACGCTGTACAATAAATGCTTTGGGCTAGAAACTTTGAGAGAACACTGGAGGTGATACACACTGCAGTCCACAGCTTTCTTGCAAATCTGAAACAAAATTATTTAGTTGAGTAATAACCTAAGGGATGCCCATGAAAGCATTTAAGGACTGAACAAGTTTGGGATAAATAAATACATCAAAGACCAAAGAATAAGGTATCAAGGTAGAGGTAGCAAACATGCAAGAAGAAACTATGAGAGTTTAATTTTGAGAAATACAAACCAGAAGGAAAGCAGAAGCAAAAGTCAAGAAAACACACAAAATAATAGTTGTGTCCTCATTGCGTAACATATCTGTTTGGGAACAATTTGTTTTCTTAGACACATCACCTCCACCAGCATCTTTACTGAAGATGCTGTTTCACAAACACTCTAATCAACTGATTCAATCTGAAAGGGGAAATCTTTCCTCTCAGTCTTGACTGGTAGTTCCCGTTCCCTCCCTCCTGTCAGTGCTACCTCCTGTGGAGCTTTGCAGTGCTATTTGGCTGTACATGAAACACAGCATAAGCATCAGTAAGTAGACTTAGGTCCTCAAAAGCAGTAAGAATAGGTCACTTATCATACTTGCATAACATCTCCAGGTAGTATATTCAGCTTTCTATAGAACTCCAAAGGTTGCTCACTAGAAATGTACCAAAGTGAGTTCATTCGTACATAAAACAAAACACTTTTCTAAGCAGACCCCTACCAACAGCAGCTTCGAGTCTTCTTCACAGTGCAATTTACTGCTGAACAGAAAAAAAGGCTTTCCCATCACTTCCACCCTCTCACAACTAACTTCCCCCTCCTAGCAGTGTTGAAAACAAGCCTACCACAGTCAAATCAAATACTCGCGATGGAAACCTGCCATTAGGAGAAATACATCAATGTGTTTGAGTGTTTGCAAACAAGCGCCATGCGAATCGCTGTTCACCTTGCTCTTAAGCACAAGCACGTGCTTTACAAACCAGTCTGCTCAGCAGCTTGAGAAATTAGGAGCTTACTTCTGGGTACCACACATGTGGCACCACCCACTTAAACGCATCTGTCCATAACACAGAAGTTTACCCCTGTCAGATCTGAAACGGAGAGACAAGGAAACACATTAGCTATCTCCTGTGGCATAGACTTCTCATTAATATTCCTCTTTAGTGTTAACAGTGATCAGAAAACCAAGGAAACTAGCAGAAAGGTTGTGACATTATCCTTCAATATCTCTTTTATGTCTTGCAACACTTGCAATAATGAAAGATCAAACCACAAAGACAAATCCTTACAAATAGCTTGATGCAGAAATGCTGACTGAAAGACAGCTTCACAATTTTGTGATTATTCTCCCATTCATTTCTGTAACACCATATGTATGCTGTTTATTTTATGTTAAGTGTCACATACATATTATCACCTCTTATGATCCGTACTATCAAATGCCTGCCAACATACTGGCTTCTGCCAATTGCTTTTAGTTTCTTTCTCTCCTTTTCCAGTGTTATATCTGGAGAGAGGGGGGGGAAAAGGAAAAAAAAAAAAAAGTGACTGACTCAAGTAGAAGGAAAATTATCTGAAATCCTTTAACCAGTTGCTCTGTTAAATTGACACAAGTTTAACAACGTGTACTTGGCACGTTCCTCTTGCCACGAATACAAGAGACTTTTTCAAAAAAACTCATTCTAAGCTGGGAAATCTTTTAAAGATACAGCACAGACCTTACTGAATGGTGGTTAGATGGCTGTTACATAGCTATTTCTTGTCACAAGTATTCAAACCACAAAGACTTCATAAGCATAAAACCTCTTTCTGAAATCTCCTTTTTAACAGGATAATGACTGAACAGGGAGGCAAACCCGACCAACTCAGTCTCCCTTAAAGCTGTACCTTCAGGATAGTGCAGGGATACAGCAGGAGAAAACCTACTAGAGCCAGGCATAACTGTGCAGAGAAATAAACCAGAAGAGACAACACAGCTTTTGCTTGCTCCAGTGGCATATGATATTTTCTAGTCTCCAGGGTTCCCAAAATCCCATCACCTTTTACAAACTTTTTCTCTTTAATACAAGGACATACTGAATGTTCATACCACAGCATGACAAGAGCTCCTAAACTTTAAAGAGAACATTTACTTCAAGGAAACTGAAAATCAAGTGGTAACAGAGTTGCAGCTCAAAAGGAAAATAGTATTTGATGGCCTCATCTACATCCCAAGGAAATCCTGACCTGAGAATCATAGAATTAAAAACACTGTGGTTGGCAATATATCCAAAAAAGAAGCCTGTCATTGGAATGGGAGCATACTGCATGTTAGTGTGCAGGTGCACCAGCAGACATCTCTGGAAACCTTTTCCTAGGTACAGTTAGATCTACAGACATAAGCCTCTCATTCCATCACATACTGAACCCACCCAGAGTATCAAAAGAAGAGAGCCACACGTCTTCTGTGTGGCCATGGGAGCTCTGCTCCCTGTGTATCAACACGGAAAACATGAGATCATAGTCCAACGCCACTTTGTGGGCTGGACACTGAGAAAGCACTTCTGTGAACCTTAACCTTAAAATCAAAGAGACTTCTACTAGGTAGAACAAACAAAGAGCGGAAGGAAAGGTGGAGCGCCACATTACTCCTGATCTGCAATTTGCTGCAGAACAGCATTGCTGTCAGGAAGTACCCTGCACACAGCAGCGTTTCAGCAACAGTTACACCTTTATGTAGCATAATAAGCTTTTTTATGGTATATTAACATGAAGGGGCATTAAAAAAATCAGTTCTTAGGGCAGCATATGCAGCATGTTGCACCTGAACAGCGAGGAAGCAGAAGTACTTGCTTTCAAGAACACACATGGTCAGGTTATATAATAATGACTGAACTGCAGATACCTCCAGTGACCACATAAGACTGCTACAGAACAAGTAGGTAAGAATTTTTCCTATCGTCTCATCAAAATCCATCTGAAGTACACACCTATTAAGTTTTTCCTGGCATATGGAGATTATAAGGAAATATAACCAAACTGTGAGTATAGAAACTGGCTCTTTCTCCCTCTCCCCATTTTCCATTAAAAAAAATTCTCAGACAGTGACACTCATAGCAAAGTTGCAAACTACAGAGAAGACAAGTGTGTAGTATTGCACAGTGAGTCTCAAAGAGATTACAAAAAGAGTTAAAACAAAGTCAACTGCCCCTGTGCGACCTCCCTGGCATGAATAAACTGGGACTCAGGTATACCTCTAGACTGGTCAAATCACAGAGACTGCACTGACGATATCTTTCAGCAATACCCACTGCACATCATGTTGATGTTTTAGCCATATTAATCTTTATTTTCTCTGACTGCTAAGCTTTTTAAAGTTGCTGCAGTACTTTTAACAGCTTTATGGCACGTGTGTTAATGACTGTTTTCCTAACAGTACACAAGAGGGACTTCTACCAGCAAACCGTCACCGCTGTTCTTCCTCCTTCTTATCTAATTACTGGTCATCAGATTAGATCCCTACCCACCTACTTACACAGCTCCAAATAAAATTTTAAAAAAGGGGGCACAGGGGGGGAGTGTGAATCAGGGAAATAAAACCCTCAAAGAAAGCAAACTTGCAGCTCAAACTGGAAGAACTTTATGAAAATCCAAATATATTTTTCTTTACTGCGTAATACTCTATGTAAGTCACTCAATCAAG
>NW_010170249.1:0-1056 GCF_000695765.1 Mesitornis unicolor | reverse complement strand
GGAATGACATGGGAAGAATAGGACTGATGCGAACAATGAATGATCCATAAATGTCTATAAGATTATATAACTGAGGAAAAGACATCATGCATGTGTGTGTGTATGTGTGTGTGCATTTGGAGGAAAGGAAGAGAAAGAGCTCAGGGGAAGAGGAGGAACCAGTGTCCTCAGTCACAGATACAGGACTCTGCACAGTTCTTACTCAACTTCCCCCATCTTCCCAAAAGATAAATATTTTAACCAGGGGCAATCATGCAGCTGAGGAACAAAAGCAAAGAAAACCCATTTGCTTATGAATATACTTCAAAACATCTCTTGCTGTAATTGCATCGTGATACTGCTGTATCATGAAATACAGCTCACAGGCAACCATGTTTATACTAAAGCAATTAACACACGGTACACTTCCTGCACTATTATTATCATTGGCACTCTCAATATGTTTTTTGCACATTTTGAGCCTCGGCAGGTTAAGAGATATTCTTATAAAGTTAACAACAAAACGTTGCTGATTTGAAATGTACTCACTGTTATTTTTCAGGAACTCCTATATTTACTTTACACCATTCTCAAGGGAGAGCTGGACAGTTGTATTAGCTCTGCAAGGAAAAGATATTCAAAATAAACTTTGTAAAGGCCTAGAGCCAAAAAACTTTAAAAGCGTAACTTTTTGGACCCATACCCACTTGCTTTACAAAGCTGTGCACCACGGTTTTGCATAACCATCACTCACACTTCAGAGCAATCATTTCATATGAAATTCATCAGCAGTCTGAGCACTTGTACCAGCAGAACCTTAGGAAAAGACGCACACACGCACCCCACCACCACCCAATATCTCCGGTCGAAGGGGAAGCACGCCCTGGGAGGCGGCGGCTGGGTACCAACGCCGAGCCGAGCGCCCGGCTGCGTGCAGGGATGCACTTGCTCCAAAGTTGAGGTTTCTCCTCTCCGCGGCCGTGCGGACACTTGCTGCCGTCGGAGCCTTTGCCCGAGCCCGACCCCTCGCGTTAACTCACACGGGAGCTGCGCAGCCCGCAGCCCCGAAAACCGCCC
>NW_010170248.1:0-37002 GCF_000695765.1 Mesitornis unicolor | reverse complement strand
ATCCTGTGATTCTGTGATCATGTGGCTGGACTGTGACCAAGGCATCCCAGGCTGCCATTACTGGTGTAGCACAGGTCAGAGCTCTTGCTCTTAATTAGGCAAAAGATTGGAATACTGTGCAGACAAAATTGGATAATTTTAAGAACTATTAAAAGCAACCAAACCAAACAAACTCCATACCCCACTCCCACTGCAAAACCCCAGCAGCCCCACACCAGACAAAAAAGCTTCAATTGGCCCTGCACTTAAAGACATTAAAATTTCTGCATTAACCTGAGGTGATCAGACAGGAATAAAAAGATCTTTGTAAATTATTCAAGGTCAGCAGGTTGTCTACCCATGAAAATGCAAATGAAGCCCCAGGAAGTATCAGCCTTATGGGGTTTTTTTGACATGAGTGTTAATGACATAAAATCTGAGTAGTCATTTTCTGTGCAACCTTTTTAATGAAAAATGTACGTAAAGTAGAATTGAAATAGAGATGTGCAAGGACCATAACTGGTTTTATCTTATGGGGGAACCAATGGTTTGCCTATCTAACGTAGGAAAAACAAAGCATGAGAGTGAATTTGACTGGTTTTTACAGGTAGCTGTGTTTAAGTACCACATAAAAAACCCTGTTTGTGTAAATTAGGAACCAATATAGGCACTAATTTTACATATGTTAGGGAGCATACTTAGGAGGCAGAACTAACAAAAATAGTGCTAAAGCAGGGTTTATAGATAAGAGGTCCATAGAGCAGCTTGTTGCAATCTCCAAATCATATACATTTCAAAGTGACATTGTGGCTGAACAGCTAAATATTAGCACGTTATCAGAAATCATTACAGTGATGTCAGTCTGGTACCTCATTACCAAGGGATATCAAGCAAGCAGGAAGCAACTGCATAGCCTTAAGCTCCATCCTTTTATATAAAAAAGCATTTGTAATTAGGAAGATGAAGTGATTAACATATAGACTAAGGGACAGTCTCTGTTTTCTGAGCATATGAAAATATTTCTTGTGATCTAGTACTGGAAGCCCCTGAGGAGAATTAGTCACTCTTGAATAAACCAGCCTGCAAAGTTTGATGGAAATGTTTTGATCAAGTCCATGACGCTTCAGCTCGTCCTTTTCCATGGACAGTAATATCTTAGAAGTTGTCCCAGCACTTTTGCCATCTTATTTCTGCCAAATTTTGTATATATCAGCTACTCCAAATGGTAGAAGAAAACCTGTCTATTCATCCCTATTTTCAGTACTGATTTCAAAAAGTGGTTAAAACCATGTTTGTTAGGCAAGCCTTTCACAAAATGTTGCATTTAGTGGCAGTTGGTTTAGTATTTTAGTTGCAGCACAAGTTATAAAATGTGTTAAACTTGATTCTTTAATTTTTAAGACAAGGCTTAATTGCACACATCGCATTTTGGTGCTATACATTGAAATCTATATGTTCTTGAGTTTTCATGTTTACTGTGATGTATGGAGGTCTTCCTTATGGGTTAAGATGTCCAGGACAATTCTAGCAAACCTTTATGGAAGAAAAGTAACACATCTTAAATTGCTGTTCCTTCCTATGCCTATTAGGAGAAATAGGTCCTAAAATGTATTCTGTAGGTTGTCAGGCCACATTAAAGTGGTTTGGGTGAAGCCAGCTTTCTTCCTGGATGCCATATTGTCTTCTCTTTGTTGCATCTCTTAAAACGAAGCTTGGAAGCCACATCTGACAATGTTTCAGACTGAAGTGTGCCAGGCCCATCTCAACAGGAAATAATCCCTAATGGTCTGAAAATCCTCATTTGCCAGACAAATACTGGGACGTAGAAGGAAAGAAATACTTGGGAGCATCTGTTTACAGTGGGATATAACTGACTGTCCTGTTAGTAGTATTGGCCAAGGTTGAGAGCAGGTCAGGGTACACTGATGAGTTTGGTTTTTCCCCATCTTTTTTTTTTTTTAACCCTGATATTATGCCATTCTGTCAAACCAAACGGATTTTAGATTTTTTGCCTCTGCTGGGTGGTGAGGTTAGAGAGGTCTCAGGAGCCATGTGAAAACTAGGCTTTGGAGCCTACAACAGCATCATCTGCCATGAGTTTTAAGTCCCTGCACTTATTACCTGTGCTGACTTCAAACAAGCACTAGGGAAAGTATTTTTAGCCATCTTAAGTGCATCCATGGCCTTTCAAATCATGCAGGTTCCATTCTTCAGATTTGTGCTCTGTGTGAAGAAAGTGCCTTGTTTTGGCTCTTCCTGGTCCTTTCCCCATATTTTATAGAGATTTTCCTTACTATAGTTCAAATCTGGAGAGCTTTTTCTTCACAGTATTACTTTTTACAGACAGTCTTAGTGCTATTTGCATTTGAAATTGTAAATCCTGCGTAATGAGGGGGGTGTTAATAATCCAGTGTTTTCCAACCAGTGATGTTTTCTGTAAAATCATGTAAACTATAAATTGACTGGGTGTAATGTCTTTAATTTGCATGCAAATATGGTCTCCAACCCTTTCAAGCAAATATACTTCCCGATGTGTCTATTATACCTCTGATAAATGAACAATGATAAATAATGAATACCAGAGCTTAGGCTGGTCTGTCTTTCTCTGCTCCTTTCCAGAGTGCTAAAGGAGAAATTTCATTAGCTGAGCCTAGCAGGAGCTCTGTGGTACTTAACTGATGATCCCTCGCATAGTCTCATTCCTCTGGGCCATTTGGAAGGTCAGGAGAAAAGGGTAAAAAACATGATGAGTTTTCAATATACGTAAGCACAGCTGGAATCTGGCACAAATTTGCCAGTGGAAGCATGATCTACTTTGAATGTAGATAACTACATTATTTCTACTTTCTTTGTAGATAACTGCATTATTTCTACTTCTATTGCACCTTTATACCTTTTGTTGACCAATCCTTCAAGGTTTTACTATACGTAAGAGACTGCAGAATACTTCAGCTGTGTTTAGAGGAGGGGAGCAGGGGTTGAGTGCTTGTGCACTTTATTTATGATGGTTTTCTCTGGCCTTTGAGTCCTAAATAGTTTGTGGTTGTTAGGTTGGGATTTTTTTCCTTTTTGTTATTTTTTTCTGCTTCTTATGGCTCAGGTAAGGTTACAGGTAGGTTCTAGTGCTTGGGAACTTAAAGTACTATATCTGAATTTATTCCTGGGGAAGAGACTGTTATAGTTTAAGGGTTACCAGCCTGAAAGGGAAGGACAGGGGGTGTCTGTAGGACCCTGGGGGTCACAGATCAGTTCTGTTCCCTCCCCTTTCCGGCCACAGTCCATAAAAAACCGAGGAGGCCCGAGGTTTTCGGGGTTTTTCCTGGTTTCCTGGACTGTTTCCTGTTGCATCTCAGGACGGCTGGGCCTAGCTCCCCGTGCTCGGCAGCATCCACCGCCACCCACTCCCAGCACCACTGCGGTCCCTGGTGCCGAGTCACAGCGGCCACGAGGCACTGCTGGGACACTTCACTGGGGACTGCTGGGATGGGGTTTTGTAGAGAGTTAAATATCCTTTGTCCCTTATTAATTCCCTTTTCCTTTCCCCTGTTGTTTTTCATTAAACTTGTTACAGTCTTAACTTCCAACCTTGTGTGAAGCATCTTTTTCTCTATTCACTTTCTTTTTAGTCCTCCCCCTGGGAGGGTAGGGGACAATAGAGAGAAAACCCTGCTCCCTGAGCCTTAAATGGAGACACAGACAAATATTTTATGAGTAGTCAAACCATTTTAACCATCTGAGTGTCACTTCTTAACTTAAACTTTAACCTCTGTTCACTCAGGGTTATTTTGTGTTAAGGGATGGAACACATTAAGTCTGAATCCTGTTGATGATTCAAACGAGGAGGAGTTACACAAGGAGGACCGTTGAGAGTCCAAGTGCCAGCTGCCTCTAGTTCACCTCCATATAATGTAGTCTGCACACTAACAGCTGTTTGCCAGAAATGGAGAGACAAGTACTCTGCTCTAATGCGTGTTTCTTACTTGTCCACCTTGTGCTTAACAGGTCCTTCTTGTCCTGTGTTGTGTGTGGTCTGCCAAGAGTGAATGGGGATGTTGCTTTAAAATGTGATGCTGCTGAGCTATTGTTGATGCACACAGTTTTTCTTACCAGTAGATAACTGGCATTGGTCCATGACGCTCTGCTTTTATGCTGTTGAGGGCAATCAATCTCAGTAAAGGCATTTTCAGAGACTATAACAGAAGTATGATAAAGATTTATCCTTAAATATATGGTGTGCATTTAATCAAAACACTTTTAGTGTTACTTTTCATACAGATACAAAGCACATCTTGTACAATAGTATGAAATCTGGCTTTGTAGTTAGCTTTTGCTCATAAAAGTTTGCACCAGAGGAAGGAATGTTTGTAAAGCTTTTTATTTTGAGTGAAATTGTCATTACAGCGAGAAAAAAACAAGTAACTGCCTGAAGTCTTTGTTCTTTTTCCTAAATAGCCTCTTTTTCTTAGTATGAAACTTTTCAAAGCAAATATTTTAAAGTAAAACAAGTTGGGCATGTGGGCAGTGGCCAATTACTCAAGTTGTGTTTGCTTGCGAAGTTGAACATATTTTGCTGTCTCAGCTTACATTATAATGGTGTGGAAGAAACATGAAAAATGCAGTTTTTGTGTATCAGCAATAGCTTTTTTCTTAATGTGTGTATTTTAAAGTTTGCAGTTTTAAAATTCACTGCCTTGTTTCCATGATGCCTTTAATACTTGCTGACTTCTCTAGAGAGTTAGGCTAGAGGAAAAAGGATGATTGAGGCAAGGTTTTAAGTGAGTTAACATTTCAGAGGGGATGATAGAAAAGGTTTCTGTCTGTGCTAGGAGACAAAGTGAAAAGCCAAAGAGATGTGTCAGGGAGAAAAGATACTGGAACATACCCAGAACTGAAACTGAGAGGAGTCGGATGAGTGGATCTGCACTGAATGGTGGCAATCTTTCTTTGGTTCGAAATCTAGTGGACAGCAGAAAATGTGTAAAATTAGAAGTGGACAGAAAGATACTGCAGAATATAAAGGGAAAGGCCACATTTCTGCTTTTTGGGAGGATGTTATGACTAGCAAAAAATTGTTTGGATTTGTAAAACTATAACGATTTAAGATTATATAATAGATTTATTTTTTTTGTCCTAAAGACATGAGAAAAATTCAGCAGAATCTTGGGTAAAGGAAATAACATTTGCATATTAATTCAATGAGAGTGGGAAGCAAAATTATAGCTAAGGGAGGGACATGATTTGGGATAAATAAAAGCAAAAATTGGACCTGAAAAGAATACTATTTGAACCACCATAATGCCACAAAGGACGCTTAACCAGAGGAAAGGCTTCATTTGTAGAATCAAAGACAAACAAATAAAACAGAGTCAGTAAATGAGCTGAGACGAGTCTGTGCAGTATGCAAATGCCAGTTGCATTCAAAGTCAAAGCTAGCAACAAGAAGCCCTTCAGGGAAAAGAGAGATGAAGAGGGGAAGTATGGTCAGTCGTGGAGCTTTGAGATGCTACTGAAAACATGTGGGAAAGTTATAAATAAAAACCGTGGCATTTAGAGAGAGGCTTAAAAATGAAGAGAAGAGTCTAGCTAGACTGCTTACAGGGATGGACTAACTCATTAATCACAGAATCACAGAATCCCAGAACGTTAGGGATTGGAAGGGACCTCCAAAGCTCATCCAGTCCAATCCCCCTGCCGGAGCAGGAACACCCAGATGAGGTTACACAGGAAGGCGTCCAGGCGGGTTTTGAATGTCTCCAGAGAAGGAGACTCCACAACCTCTCTGGGCAGCCTGGGCCAGGGCTCTGTCACCCTCACTGAGAAGAAGTTTCTTCTCCAATTGAAGTGGAACCTCCTGTGTTCCAGTTTGTGTCCGTTACCCCTTGTCCTATCATTGTTTGTCACCGAGAAGAGCCTGGCTCCATCCTCATGACACTCACCCTTTAAATATTTATAAACATGAATGAGGTCTCCCCTCAGTCTCCTCTTCTGCAAACTAAAGAGACCCAGCTCTCTCAGCCGCTCCTCATAAGGGAGATGTTCCACTCCCTTGATCATGTTTGTAGCCCTACGCTGGACTCTCTCCAGCAGTTCCCTGTCCTTCTTGAACTGAGGGGCCCAGAATTGGATGCAATAATAATAACAGACTAATAGCAAAACAGACTAATAGCAGAATAGAATAGAATTAATAACAGACTAATAGCAAAAGAGCTAAGAAAGGTGTCAAGAAAAGGATCCAAACTTAGAGTCTGCAGAGGAAGAATCCAAATGCTGAATTTATTTAAATAAAAACAAACGGAAAAAAATAAATAGCTTGTTCTGCAGAACTTCCACATTCCCCTATCATTTCCACCTAGTGTGGAAAGTCAAGGGAATTACTTTTTTTTAAGTTTGGAAATCAGGGGTACTTATTGGGAGGGAGGTGTTCATCTGATCAGATCATGGAAAAGTTTTGGCAAAACTCTCGTGGTATTGCTTCTGCTTCTTGCAAAGGAACACGTGTAAGGTGTTCTCAGTTGTGTGCGTGGTGAGAGGTGAGCTTTTAAAGGCTAAAGTGTTTTACCTTTTTCCTTGGTTGTTATAGCTGTCCTTCCTCCAAGGAAGTTTGAGAGGTGGAGTTTGAACTCTTCACTTCGAGGAGCTTTGATTTCTGTAGAAACTTCTCAGAAAGAATTTTGAGCTATCACTGGTTGTGTTACATTAGATGTCATTTTTTTGTTCATTTAGGTCTGCAGGAGACTTATTAGTGCCTTATTAGGACTAAGGATAATCTGTCTTTCCTGTAAAATTGCTTTTCTTATTTCTTACTTCTTTTTTGTAGTAAGCTGCTTAATTTGTCACACCGAGTTGTGATTTTTAGGTGATGTTCTTTCTTTGATGGCATATGTACTGAAAATTTTGCATTGACAATTAGAAGGTGGAAAACACTTCTGTACAGACTCAGTTTCAGGATGTTTGAAAGAAATAGGCTGTGTATGCTAATATAATTAAGTGGTGATGTTAAAAAACTTTGATAAAGATTTGCTTAATTTAGGACTCTTTGAGGTATCTAAATCTGAATGGAAATTTTTATCAAACCAAAGGTAATTATAAAGCAGCAATAGTTCAGCTCCTGTTGATAGCAACTCATTGGGTGTTAAATCATTACGGACATCTCTCTGAATCTTTAAAGCTGTAAAGCTTTCACTAATAAATAACAGTTGTCCAAATTAATTGCTATTTTTATTTGTTACGCTGTTCTTATTTGTTATTCTGTTGGGGTTGTTTTGTTATTATATCTAGAGTAAGGCAAACTTTCTGGGGTATGAACTTGTAGGAATTGCCCTACTGAAGAGGAGCCAGACTGTGATACAGTCCATCTGTTTACTTCAGAGGAGAGGGGGTCCAGGGGCCACATTCTCTCCTGTTTTATCTTGTGAAAGAAATACTTACTTGAAGTTTGACCGCTGCATATTGACTCAGGATTCCAATTACATTTGTGGATCAATTACAGAATTCCTGTGCTGCTGTAGCAAGTCATTGAAGTGATACTCTCCTTCAGTTTCTCCTGTATATAATGCTTTGCTGAGGCATGGCAAAGATGAAATCCAGTACTAATTTGTGAGCTGCACTGGTTCTGCAGTGTGAGTGTCGTATTATCACATAAATGAGTTGTCAGAAATCTAATTATACAAAATTATATAAATGTAATTATATATTATCCAATTATATTTTCCTGAAGAACTTCACAAAGACAAACTCTTAGGTTCAGAAATTAAACATACGTGCCAGCTAAAGGATAGATGAGATTGCCAGCCAGCAGGGAACTAAATGGGGATAAAATCAGTTTGTGCTTTCCTTAGAGAAATGTACATTTCTTTTAATTCAAAAGAAATGTGAATCATCATATCCACGAATTCAACGCGTCATATGTAGAAGTTCATTTTAGAATATATGCTCTTAATTAAAAACGGAATGTCTCATATATGTTGTAATGAAGGATGCCTTAGGATATTCCTCAGCTTTTATTTTCTCAAGCAGGAATATTGATTGAGCATTGATTGACTGACTGTTCCCCACCACCAAAGTAAATCCTCTCTTAGCATTACGTCGCAGCCACCGGCCATCTAGAAAAGGTGGAGACAGCAGCCACGTTTCTCTAGATAAGGACACGTTATTTCAGCCTTCCTAACACATTGTCAGCATTGATTTTTAATTTCCATGAACTAATTTCATTAACCAAAAGATTGAATTTCATTATGAATTTCATTAACCAAAAGATTGTGGTAAAACATGGGAAACCTTAACATCATTTTCCTTGTAACCATTTGTATGGGGAAAATATTCTTTGCTGTTCTACTTTGTTTTTCCAGGATGATGTGTGGTCATATTTTTTGAAGACTGATTTTTTTTTTTCTGTTTCAGAGCTTTGTAGTTTAATGTTTAACCAAACTCTAAATAAAATTGTGATTTGTGTCTCAGGAGGAATCACTGATAGCTTTAAGTCACAAAGAAAATGTATTGTAGGCTTGTAAGGTATGTTTCTGATGAAATAAAATTGTAATTACTTATTAAAATGTTACAGAACAATTTGCTGCTTACCTTAACAATGATGAGGTATCCTGAATTACTGTCAGCTCCAGTGTTATATTCTTTTACCAATTACTTGCAATTGTGAATTCAGCTATAAGATATAAACTGTGTGCTGTAAATGTCTAAAATAATGTTTTATTCATTCAGAGATTAATTTCAAGAGTATAGTTAAGAGTGGACTTACTGCTTAAGAGTGGACTTAAACTTGGGCATTAGGCATTAGATGAAAATTTGTTCCATTGCAAATGGTGGCCTTGGACTGGCATCTTTAAGCCTAAGAAGAATCTTTTGATTCTGGGACCCACAGCAATAGCTCCCATGTATGGTGCATGCACTGCATGGAAGCATTTCTGTAAAAGGGAAACTCTTTATCTAGCATGGAAAATGTTACAGAATCACAGCGAACAGATTTTGAGGTCTGCTGATCTATTCTTCTGCCATAAGGCGAAATAAATTATGTCTTTAGTCATTTCTGCCTTACTCATTTCTCATACATTTGTCTAATGTATTCTTTCCTCCTTCCGCTCCTTTTAGTAATTAGCAGTGTAGCAGTCATTGAAATATACTGCAGTAAATCACAGGTACTGTCTCTTGCTGGGTGTTGGATGGATGTAGAATTAAAACCAAAATCTCACTTTAGGTATTTGCAGTTCAAATGTCCAAAATAGTTTTGGAAAAGTAGCGAAGAAGAAAGGATCATTTAAGAAGGATCAGTACCAAGTAAAGGTGCTGAACTCTGTGCACCTCCAGTAACATTTTTCATAGCCATTTTTCAGCGTTTCATTATAAGGCATGTGGATGAGAAAAGCCTAAATACAGATATTAGGCATAGAATCTCTATTTCTTATTCATACCTGAGAACTTGGCTTTAGGGGAAATAACAGCTTCAGTGGCAAAGCAGGATAAAGACAACTGACAGGTGGCTAATGAACCACGCTCCCTATCAGTGCTGGAAGAACTGAGTTATAACTTGTAAAACAGTGTCTGGTTAGCAGCTGGACTTAATTCTCACTGTGGGAACATGCAGGTGCCAGGACAGACTCCACAAGGACCACTTGTTTTTTAAATCCACCAGACTATGTGCCAGCTTCAAATAATTTTTATGGAAGGCATGGATGTAGCTCAGTATTTGTTACCTTAATACTGCTGCCTTCAGTGAAACAGGCACTGTGTCATCTTTAGGAGACAGACTTGTCAAAATATTTCATCCGTGGTTTAAATATCTCCGCTTTCATCTTGAGCTGAGACTGACATCTGTCAGATTGTGCGGTATGGGGGAAATGCGGCTTCAAGATTACGAGAGCAGATGGGATTCCAGGATTTCAGATGAAAGTGAATGGGAAGGTCCTTAAACCAGTACATTCATTGGGTTTTCACTCTATTGTTAAGTCTATTGAGTATGTTTATGGAGATTAGCAATTCTCAATAAAGAAGAAACGAATGGAGAAATATAAATGTATAAAATGCAGCAGTAAAATGCCGATTAAACTGATGAATGCCATGGTCAGGATTCCTCTGTTCTGCTGCTTCCACGTGTCTGCTTAGTACTTGGGAAACTTTATTATAATTTGCTATCCATTATTTTAAGCATGGTTTCATCAAGGAGTACTCATATCAATATCTAGTAATAGCAGATCAAAATCCATATTGCAATTGAAGTTATTAATATTCAATGTTGTGACTGAAGCTTACTAAAAAGGCTGGATATCATTATTGCTTTCTTCTCTTGCTGCTGTGTTGTGTTCCATGCTTCCTGTAACCACGTTCAGACCTTGGGAGTGGTCTGCAATATTCCTCTGGGTTTGTTTTGATGGTTTTGGTTTTTTTTCCTGTATTTGCCTCTCTACTCTTTTTCTCTGAGTTATTTCTTAATGTAAAGACTGACCAAAGAAACACTGAATTAGGGACTTTAACAAGAAAAGCAGAACTGTCTAACTAGAGAGCATAACGCCTAGTTTGGAACTGCAGAAATTTCCCAAGCTATTTCCCAAGTAGCATAAAAGGAAACTTGTTTGATGTCATGTGTTTTTTGTACAGTTGAAAGATTGTGTTTACAGAATCACAGAACGTTAGGGATTGGAAGGGACCTCCAAAGCTCATCCAGTCCAATCCCCCTGCCGGAGCAGGAACACCCAGATGAGGTTACACAGGAAGGCGTCCAGGCGGGTTTTGAATGTCTGCAGAGAAGGAGACTCCACAACCTCTCTGGGCAGCCTGGGCCAGGGCTCTGTCACCCTCACTGAGAAGAAGTTTCTTCTCAAATTGAAGTGGAACCTCCTGTGTTCCAGCTTGTGCCCGTTACCCCTTGTCCTATCATTGTTTGTCACCGAGAAGAGCCTGGCTCCATCCTCGTGACACTCACCCTTTAAATATTTATAAACATGAATGAGGTCTCCCCTCAGTCTCCTCTTCTGCAAACTAAAGAGCCCCAGCTCCCTCAGCCGCTCCTCATAAGGGAGATGCTCCACTGCCTTGATCATCTTTGTAGACCTGCGCTGGACTCTCTCCAGCAGTTCCCTGTCCTTCTTGAACTGAGGGGCCCAGAACTGGACACAATATTAATTTGGAAATATGTAAACAATGTCCAATGAGGGATAAATCAATATTCTGTAGTATGGCTTTTAATAAATTCATTCAGCAGGATTTACCTTCCAAACAAAAACTGCAATATAAGCTTTTAGTTTTCTTTCTGCAGAGGGAGTTTTGCTGGAATCTCATTTCTAACAAATCTTATGTGGTTTACACCTACAGTTTTTGATCTTCTGTCCATACACCAGCTGTCAGGAAAACACCAAGCCCACAAATTACTGATTAGATACACAGCACAAAGGACAGAAGCTGCTACCGTTTGGAAAGCTCAGCACTCTCAAAGACTTTGCACCATTTGAACTGCACAAGTTTTACTTTCACTAATGATATATTGTATATCTTGTTTCACAGTGCAGAGTTTATCATAAATACCTCTTTTGTCAGGTTAACAAATGTAATTAGAGTTACTTGTCATTGGAGGTCATGGTTTTCACTATAGAAAGAGCTGCCTTTTAAATAGTTCCTTGATGAAAATGTCTATCAGCTGCCCATAAGAAGCAACAGTGTGATCATACTGTCTCAAAAAAGCTTTTCATCAAAGGTTAGAAATAATCTTTGACATTCAAGAGCCAGCGATTTTTGCAAAGAAGCTGAGCAGACCACATTATCTGTACAATGTGTGTGCCAATTTGCTTCGGTGTTGTTTTTGTTTTGGTGGGTGTTTTTTAATTTCTATCTCACTATTAATAGCTTCAGCTTTCAGGCAGCAGCATCTGTTTTCTGGAGGAGGGAAGAGAGGACTGTGTCAGGAAATCCTTTGTAAGTATTGTGATTGATGATGCATTTTTCATACTATGCAAACGCAGTTTAGTCTCTGTCAGCCAAAGCCTCAAAATGGGGAGCTTGTAGCTTGCGTCACCGTTTGGCACCTGTATAAGAATGGTGTGTTTATCGAGGGCTTTGAATACCCCACACTTACCAGTCTGGGCATATGGTTGGAAAATCTTTGAAAAGCGTTATATTTTCTGAGGAACATCATGTGTTGTGTGATTTTTTTAAAAAATATCTTTATCTGTTTGTTATTTTTGAATCATGCTCTCATTCCATTATTGTGGGTTTGCTATTTAGATCCAGCTCCAATACGCAGTCAAGCTGGTGTCAATGCAAACCCATCTGTTTAGTTCAGAAGGTCAGAACTCAAATGCACATCAGGAAGAAAGACTTGGGATGCCACACAGTGTACAACTGCACAAATAGGTCCCAACTCTGCAAAGCTTATAAACTGTTTGAGTAGCTCCATTTAGGGCAGATGTGTGACTAATCACTCAAATAAAGTGCCACGTTTAACAAGGCTTCGTTGTGCTGGAACTCTGCAGAGACAGTTCAGATGGTTTTCCAGTGTAATGTATTCCATTCATCACAACCTAACCTCAGTGGCAGTGTTTAAGGTGCAAGGTTGAGAAATTGTGAAAGCTGCCACAAGATCTCTCTCAGAACTGGTTATGGTTTCACATAGTTCTGATTCAATCTCCAACCCGACAGTCTTTATTCAAAACACTTTACTTCTAAATAAACCATAAGCTTCAGTGACATTTGGTAGCAGGAACTTTTAGATAAATATACGCAAGGACTGGCCATTTTATAATTTAAAGACTTTGGGATTTTCTTTGATTCCTGAGACTAGGACTTTTGTTCTCTGAAAAACTGAATCTAGGGTTGAAAAATTAGTACAAATAATTTGGAATCATGTGTTTTGCAGTCATTATGGGGTGCAGATAAATTCTGAACTATTCAAACAAGGTTAAATAATTTATGATGTGTTTTATGAGCTCAAATCTGCAAATGTGTGATAGAGTGTTTTGTTTGAGAGATGCAATCCGTGTAGAGGGTGTGAAAGGCTTTAATGAAGAACCTTCTCAGTGCTTGACAAAAATTTAAGTGGGCCAGACTTGATGCTTTCTGCTTCCAAACTCAAGAGGCAATATTTTACAAGCAGCAGGGTTGCAGAAGAGCTAGTTAAAAAATGCAATAGTTGCAGAGAAGAAAATTGGGCAAGATAATATAGTTCAACTGGGCCTGTTTTTTGAAAAGATACCTGTGCGTCCTTTGCATCTCCTGGCTTGCTTTCCATGTGTCACTCCATTTCTTCGGATAATGAAATGTATCAGTGAACTCTTCTTTCTGGGGAAATTGCTTACGGAAACTAGGGATAGAGTAGAAAAGCAATTTTGGTGACCACGGTGAGGTCAGAAGGCTTAATGGGACAAAAAAACCTATTATTTCTTCCAAAATGTGTCTTACGGTTTCTTTAAATATGCTCTGTTTTAAGTGACCTTTTTACAAGGCCTGTTCAGAAAATTTTTACTTAAATTTAGATCCAAATAGTTTAGGGATTTGAACGCGTACATTGCACATATCCAGTCATTCCCGAAGTGCCAAGCTGTAAGGTAGAGCTGTCTTTTCATTTTCAGCCTGTATGTGTAAGACTCCCAAATTTCAAACTTAGTTTGCTCAGAACCTGGTGCTCTTCCCCCTTTTGTTGGAGTGGAAGAAAGTTTGAAAGGTTATGTGCAGGCTAACATTTGCAAGGTTAGATCGTGATTATTTAGACTTGTACGAATGACCGTTACGTTTACTTGTTTTACAGGTAAGCGAAAAGCTGGGGAGACAGGGAAGGACAGGGTGTTTGTGCAATCCTAAATCTTTTCTTCATTTCTTTAAATAAAGATAAAAATGGGGGACAAAGAGGGTTTGGATATGTGGGTAACTAGGGGTTTCCATGATACAGATAACTTTCCTTGTTAGGAAATATGCTTAGTTTGAGACCTGGGAGTTTTTAATAATGAATGCAACAATTTAATTATACAGCCAAAAATGTAAACTCTTTATAAGTTAAATACTTTTCCTTAGCATTAGCAACATTATTTTATTTTTCCCTGTAGAATGAGAAATACTTTCCTGGTTTGTATCTGTCATTTATTTGTATCTCAAATTTTGCCTTATGAGCTATATTTCATTTAAGCCTACACATAAAATATGTTGTTTTGCCTAATTTGCAGTAGTCTTAAAATTTAAAGTCTATTCCTGCTCTTAAAATTATTTATTGCAATTGATAAAACACTTAGTGGTAGCATTAAGATGAAAAAGTTCCTTGAGTTATGTTTGTCTTTGCATTCTTGTTTTAACCGGAGGAGCAAACGCACATTTTCAAGAGAAATTATATGGGTATGTAGAGACAGAAATTGAAAGGGAAAAATAGATGTGCTAAAATAATTCCTGGTGATCCTTTTTTTGCCTGTCTGCAGTGGCAGTACATATCACTTGTGCAGTACTAGTGTAGCACACAGTTGGATACCAGTGTTTTGACTAATGGATCATGATATGCATGAAGCAAATGAAGTATCTACACTATGCTCTACCTATACTGATTTGAAATCCACTTCAGATTTTGATCATATCCTTACCAACACTGGCTAACTATTTTTTATCAAGATGGTTGCATAAGAAAACACCAAAACTGTTGTGCTTCCCCTCCTTCCCCACTGTTACTGCTTTAACATAAAGAACAAGAAGTAGACGGTAATTGACTTTCCAAATACGGAAATCAAACTTTCTTTGAAGTACTTGCTTGAGAGCTGAAAGAGGAAAAATCAATAAGGAAATGAGAAAGCTGCCATTTCTAGTACTCCATTAGCTGCCATGTAATAAGATCTCATCAAATAAATCTTATCAGCAGAACAAGTGCATTTAAACCCAGAAATTTTCACAAATTACTAGAGTTAAGTCTACAGTTTCCCAGTATCTCATGTATCAGCAGTTTAACCTCAGCTGAATGGAACAGTCAATACATTCGCTCCAATGCATGTGACTGGGCAGATTACTATTGATTTTGGTGGAGTTTAGGTCAGGCTTTAATAGCCAAAAAGATCAGAATTGGTCAGCTGAAAATGAATGATGGTGTAGGCCATGTTTTCTCATTCATTTTCCTATTGGAGAGAGGGAGAGAGAACAGAGAGGGAAGATTGAAAAAGAGGGATGCAGCAAGGTTTGGAATTTCTGGTATGCTGCTTTAATTTAGTGTAACATTCAAGTAAAGAGGATATCTTGTGCTAATGCAGGATACTCAGAAGGATTTATTTTTTTATTTCACTCATTATTGGCATCTATGTTTATTAGAAGAATATAAGATAGTATAGTAAATATATTGACAAAGGAGTTAAGTGAGGAGAATGACAAATCCATACTTTTGGTATTATTATTGTAGTATTTATTGTAGGGATGGGGTTTAGCAAGCAGTTACCACCTCAATTTCTACTTACACAGAGAACTGTTTACAGGTCAGCTGGAACAAATGATAGTTAAATGTTGTTAATCTTTCTCAGATAGTCACTTTGTCTTTCTTTTTCTTTTTTTTTTTTTGGTTTTCCCCTCCTAGTGGTACAGAGAAATCCTTCTTTTCTTGGCTGAGATTTTTTTTTAAATACCTGTCTAGAAAGCTTTATAACTGGTCTAAAATTACTCCCATCTTTGGACTGCATTCATATTGCAGGATGCCTATCGCTTGCAGTAAAGATAATATAGTGGGCTAAGTTTATTCTTGCTTCCACTGATCTCAGTGGGGTTATTCTATGACTACATGTGGAATTGCTTTTGAATTAAGAAACAATCTTCTTCCTACATTGACAATTTATTAGATGGTCAATCTAAATCACCTGCTTGGGAGATCGACATCTGCCATGTTATCATTAATAAAATGATGGATTTTAAATAGAATACTGTTTTTCTATCAGGGTGTTCATGCTGGTTTTAGGTGTTATTTGTTTTCTGTTTAAGTGGTTCATAATTCTGTTTCTACTCATTTTCTATTCATAGCATTTTAATTATATGGGTTTCCCTCCTGGCATGCATTAATGTGGTAGCACCTACAAAGCTAATAAAATATCCATTCAGATAATAAATTTCAGTCTGACACAAAGCTGCTGAAATAAAAATATCCTAGATCAGTCAGAATATCACTCAAATTTATGTTTTCTAAGAGATGGCAGTCTCAGGATTTTAGATTTACTGTGAAATCTAATGCAATTTAAGCTGGAGAAACAGCTCTGGGAGTAGAAACACTAACTTAAGAGGCATTGCTCCCAACAACTCTCACACAGCATTCACGCTTACAGGGTCTGCTTTTGGCTCCAGAGGGAAAGATGGGGAATGTGTCCACCAGTAGATGGTTGGCACGGCTCTGAGTGGTAGGCAATGAAGGTTTGGAAAACTGTCAGGTAAAGGAAGATGCTGCATGTGGCTCTCTTTTTTTTGTTGTTGGTGTGTCCACTTCTAAGCACATGGTGACTAAGCCTTCATTTCCTTCAGTGACTATGCTAAGTGGGAGCTTCCCTGCAGCTGTGTGGCCTTAACCAAATACACCCACACTGTCCCTGATTGAGGGAGTCCACTCTGCTTCAGTGATGTCCTGCCTGCTGAGGCCAACTGCCTGATGCCAGCTGTGAAACCAGAGGATGTGCGTGCACCATGGCAGTTGGGGTGATGTGTGAGCTCAGTGCCAGCAGCAGCAGGCTGCACAGAGGCAGCACATGGCTCCGCTTGGGCCTCTCGGTAATGCTCCTGGAGAGTTTAGGTCTGCTGATCTGAAAGACTGCAGTTCTGAGCGAGGTGAGCAAACATGCAGATTTTAAATACAGCCCATTTTTAATTATCTGGATCTGGTCATACCTGTGCTGTAGGCAGCTGACTCTCACGTGGCTTTCTGTCCACTTGCTTGGCTGGGCTGAATTCATGTACTGCAGGTGCTTTCCAGGATTGCATGCAAGTACCTGGCCCAGGGCTCTGCCTTCCCTTTTGGATGCTGTGGGACTGAAATAATAAGTATTAGAGAACTTAAATTCGAAGTTCTAAAGCCTCTATTAAATCTAGCTTTTCCATTCGATATAAGAAAGCAAAGAAAGGTAAAGAAAAATCGGTACAACAGAGACGGGAGGAAAGGTTTTGGTGAGGGTGGCAAGCAGCAGCTGGGCATTTCTAGCCGTTAAACGCTGTCAAGAAGCCTTTAAGGTATCTTACTTGAGGTTGGCATAATCAGATTTTTTTCTGTTGTATTGACAGATTCCTTTTTGTATTTTTGATACGTTATCAAAAAATAATGTTTTCTTTGAAAAAATAATGTAGATGAAAGTTGAACCTATACATTTACTTTGACTCTTGCTTCGTTTTGTCAGGGCATGACTTGACATTCAGCTAATGTTTAATGTGTCTTTCTCTCGTTATTTAGCAGCTATTTCCAGATGACTGATGAAAAAGTATTTCCCTTGCATTTGATTTGAAAATGATGATGCTTATTTCAAATTATTTTGTTTTTATGAGTACTTTCATTCCCGTTGCTGAGAAAAGAGTGAGCAATAATACTCCCACTCCACCTCGTTTTGTGTGTGTGTGTGTAATTTCATGTATGTTTGTGTGCACACGTATACACACACACACACAGAGTGGTAGTTATTGTTAGCCACTACTGTTCCAGTACTATGGAAAAACGATTCTTTTCGTCCTGTTTTCATGGTGGCAGTTATACAGTACCACCATGTGAATGCATCCTTAAGATTGGAGTCTTTTACATCCCCTCCAAATGTCACGTTTTCTTTTATCTACAGAAACATACATGGAGATGTGAATTTAAGAGGACTGTATGTCAAAAGCTGTTTGAACAGCAACACATTTGTTTTGAATTTCAGGATCACTATGGTTTGACTTTGAATTAGTTAAATAGAAACTATTGGGTAAAAACTAGTTTATAGTGTAATTTTAAAAACAGTTTCAAGCTCTAGAGTTATGAGGTGTACTTCCAACTTTAGGTTCATTAAAACCATTGCTAAATGTCATGAACTACTTATCTTAAACACAACACCAGCAGATGATGGCTGATGACTTCATTTGGATTCTCTAAGCTTTGACAGACTTCAGTGACGCAGGCGATGTTTCAGAAGGCTTTTTCCCCTCTATTTTCAGTGCCCTATTTCTTTTAGACCTTCCAGTTACTGGTACAATTTGTCCTGTATATGCATGTGCATTTGATTAAAATTAAGAGAAAGTTAATCTCAATGAAAAATCAAGCTGATATGTTAAGAAAAGTTGGGAACTTTTCCTGTCTCTGCCAAACTAAAGTTACGTGAAATCTATTCCACCTTTACACCTCTTCTGAGGATTTATTTTATTTGGGGAATACGGTTTACTGAGAAACAGAAGAATAAAGTTTTAATTTGTTTCTTCTTACAAGCAAAACTACAGTTTGCTGTGCTAATTAGAGCAGCTGGATTACACAGCCTGCCTTAAATCCCAGGAGAAATCAGGAAAAGAAGCTGGCTTTATGTATTTCGTGCTATCTCCAAGTTTTAAATTAAAACCTCTTTTGGTTAATGAAAAAAGCTTTCAAATTCGGTTTTTATTTGGGAGGAGGAGTGACAGGAAATTCTTCCCTATTCATATTTCACTGAAAGCATGACCTGTTGATTTAGAATAGCTATCACAGTCTAAGAAACTGTAGCCAACAGTACTTTTAAATTTATTGGAGAAGTCTGAGGTCTCTAATAAATGCCTGAATACAGAGGGGAACAGAGTATAGAGAAGCTGTAAGTACATTATAAGATGTGTTGGTGTTCTCTCAGGTCTTTTAAGAGCGATACAAATTTTACCCAAGGTCGCCAATACTTTAAGAGACTCCACTTTGGGAGATGCCTTTGAGTGTCCTGTTTGATGCTAGATGGACTAGGCCTGCTCTTTATCTGCATTATTTTGTGGCCTAAGTTCAAATCATAACTGCTCTGATTTATTTCTTTTATCTTTTTAAAACCTTCTTTAGATATTTGGTAAAGGCCTGTTTAGTCTGAGCCAGTGAGAACTTAGTTACACTAGACTTTGAAATCTGATTGTGAAAGTCTGGCTTAGTGATAAAAATGACACTGTTAGTGCTTCTGAGCTTTTATTTGAAACATTTTATATTGAATATCTTGATTGCAATGTAAACGTCTGGGTACTAACACTTGTCAACCTCAAACACTAGAAAATCTTTCATGTGCTGACAAAAACTTGGGCTAAAAACAGTCTTTGAAATACTGTGAAAAGAATTTACTTAACTACTGAAGAGAAAAATGTCAGTTTGTCTTGAATAATGAATAATGAAAATTAATGAGAGTTGCTACACATGTAAATGTATTGCTTCAGAGAGCTGTGGCAGAGATCTGCTCTCTTCATCTGCAATAAGGAGAAAAACCCCAAGAATTTGTTTTAGTGAATCATTAGGGATGCATATCTAATAGCAATTAATGGATAGAATAGGAGGAGTATTTTTATGGTAGGGCAAAATTTACCTTGATCCGTCAGGTTGTTCTAGCTTGTAACCTCCTACTTCAAGCCTTAAATATATGAGCAAAACAAACTTAGCTAGCAGCAGTGTTCTCTGTAATAGAATTAGACAGGTGCCTTAAGGAGAAGTGACTGTACAACCTAAACTCCTGTATTCCACCATAGGCCTTAGGATATCTATTTCCATTCCTAGTAAAGAGCATGGTAATACCATGTGTAAATCTTGTGTGAATCATATTTTTGTTGTAACTCACCTGATTTGTAGCTATGATTATTGAGGCTGAGATTGGATTTCAGTTGCAATCAAACGCCAAGTTAATGATAGATCATATTTAGCTTAAAAATAGCTACAGTTTTGAAAAATCACAATGTGCTAATCACTTTAACCACCTACGAATTTTCTTAGTAGTAATGAAGGCAAAAGTCAGAAATTATTCACAGAATCACAGAATGTTAGGAGTTGGAAGGGACCTTGAAAGCTCATCCAGTCCAACCCCTGCCAGAGCAGGATCACCAGACCAGGTCACACAGGAACACGGCCAGGCGGGTTTTGAATGTCTGCAGAGAAGGAGACTCCACAACCTCTCTGGGCAGCCTGGGCCAGTGCTGTGTAACCCTCACAGTAAAAAGAGTTTTTCCTCATGTTCAGATTGAACCTCCTATGCTCCACCTTGCAAAGTAGTGTAAAGGTATCAAGGGCCAGAAACCACAGCACGTGAGCTGGACCAAAATAAACCCTTAATACTGTCACTTTGGGGTGCAATATTAAAACTTCCTGTAGCTGTGGATTGGTGAAGCTGCAAAGACACCCCCACTGGTACTAAGCAAGGCTGAACAGAACGTAAGAGCACGAGTGCTGCTGCCCAAGTGTGCTACTCCACCCTTCAGGAGCAGAGATTATTACTGGTGCTGCATTATATTATTACTATACTGTTTCCACAGACAAAGTGTATTCTGTCCTCAGTCATAAGGAGGTTCCTATTTGTAGTCTGAATCTCCACAGTGGGAATCCCTGCAAAAGCTCAAATAACTGGTATCTGAGAAGAAGAACTCATAATAGCTTTCAAAGAGCCGTGAACAATTTTAGTTTATTTAAGCTGAAGAAGGGTCTCGCCCTGTGCAAGCAGTTCTTCCAAAGGCTTGAAAGTGTGGTGGAAACATACAGAAAATGCCACTTAAATTGTTCCAGGAGGGTTTCTGATTTGCGGTATTTTGAAATTTCTGCTGGTGTAGCATTTCTGTGTTCCTGCCTGTCTGCAGTTAGGAAGTGACTAAATCGAAAGCTTGCAACTTTAAATATTGACACTTTCATTTTAAAATCAAAAGTTACCAAGGAGATTTAGGAATAAAAGTTCAAAAGGCTTAGGACTTGACTTCCAGAATTTGTCAGCATGCAGAAATGTCACTGAAGTTGGTGCAAAATGCAGTGCTGCAATACAGCGTTATGTGAAATGGAGCACCCTAAATAATTTATTGAATTTACAAATATCTTATCAGAGCAGAATAACTTAAAAATCAGGAGTAGAACCTTAAGGGTAATGTGACACTTTGCTTGCTTTTGTACTGTTATAATGCCTAGAGTCAGTCATTATTGATGATGATGCTGGAGACAGCTGATCTGCCTTAAAGCAGATACAGATGAATACTGGTTCCAAGCTTTGGCTAGTAGGAGCTAATTCAGATGCTGAAAATTCAGAGAAAGCAAGGCTGAAGTCTATATTTGAAGAAATTTGAAAGGTCCTATTAAATTGTATTGTTGCTTAGGGTTTAAGAAATCCACCCAAACTTCCTGTGTGTTTTTCTCACTAGCGTTATAGCAGAAAGGCTACCAATGTTGAGAAAGCATGCCTATCGTTTACTGTGTTTGTAAATACTGGCCTTCGACACTTTCAAAAAGCAACATTTGGCATGTCATCGATTTTTCCCTATTTTGTGATGCTGATCTATTTACAACAATTCTGCTCCCCGCTTTGGACATCCCAGTGCCATTGAACGCCTCTTAACTGGTTTCAGGTTTCTGGCCTACTTTAAATTGTAGTGAAAGTAGTAGGCCACCTAACTGCTGGAAAAGCTGTGAAAGGAAATATTAAAAGGGTTGAATGAAGAAAACTCATAAAGCATGCTCTGGAACTGCATTTTACTCATTAGGATGATGTGTGTTTATTTTTAATTACCCACTAGTCGTGTACTTACTGTGCGTCTGATCTGGTGTCACGCTGCGCTCCGTTAGTCATTGCAGGTGCTTGTCGTATCTCAAGCTCAGGTTTTAAATTAGAATTTGTTCTAAAGCAGCCTTTTGGAAATACTGAAATGAGCACTTTGGAGGGGTGGGGGGGTGCGGTGAATTTCACAGTAAAAGACATCAAGCAGTTGATTTTTGTGGTGCATAAATGGAGACGTTTCTCAAAGGGAGTCTGTAACTAGATAGTGGTCTGATGTATAACAAGGATTTTACAGAGTTATCAATTGAAGAAATGAACTGAGACTTTGTCTTTAGGAAGCTGGTATGAGACCAGAGAAAGCACCACATTTAAATTCACAGTATCTGTAAAAGCTGCATTCATTTTTAAGCACCTGAAACTTTTTATAACAACTGGCAACCCAAGGATCAACCTTTTCGTTTCTTCTCTTAGGTTCGTGGGTTTTTAATAGATCCTGTGTCATAACTTCAAGATGTGTTGTTGTGAAAGCAGCGTTCAAATGGTACTTGTTGGCAGCCTATAGTAGCTGCAGCTTTTCTTGATTGAAACCGGGAAGAACTGTACAATGTTTTTGCACACTGAGAACTTTTCAGAGGCCTGGATATCAGCTGGGTACATCAAGATTTCCAGTTGCCTGATAACAAGCAGGAGGGACTTGACTACTGGTAACCTGCTGTGCTGTCTTGCTTTCTTTTTTGCCTTTTTCATGTTATGTAGATGAGTAATTTGTGTTTTCCTCTGTATAAATAGCATCTGTGTAGTAGCAAATATGTTACACGGGCAAACTGGCCGCAGTTTATTTACTTGGTCCCTGTGTGGATTACTGTGCAGTAATTCACTGTCTGATTCTGAAAGCCTTAGTCTGCTAGAAGTTTGTTACAAAGGAAAAGATTCATGTTTCACTAAGATTACGTCTTATTTGAACACTTTTGGTGATTTTTTTTTTGGTCTTGTGGTGGTGTTTTTTGGGTGTTTTGTTGTCGTTGTCATTATTGTGACCAGTCTAGGAAAATTTGTTCCTTTCTAGTATTTTAATGCACAGGTACATAGTTTGACTTCTGGTTGACAGGAATACGAAGGCGGAATGCCTTATTGTTCCTTTCTAGTATTTTAATGCACAGGTACGTAGTTTGACTTCTGGTTGACAGGAATACAAAGGCGGAATCCCTTACTGAAGGTGCTTTATAATAAGTGTTTCCATATTGTGCAGGTATTTAGCCATTTTATGCTTTATTTAGGGTTCTTCTTAATGTAACCACAACATGATTTTGGCAAGTTGTAAACTTTCTGCTTAGATTTTCCAATGATATATCACTTACCCCTTCATTTAAGTGGATCAAAAGAGTAAATACACTGTTATTACTGATAGTATTTAGTAGTCTATGATTATATTAAAAACATGAGTTACATGCTGCATGTCTGATGTGTTTTAAGAATTCAGGTTAGATAAGTTTTATAAGTATTCACTTGTAGTATTTCAGAGTACCCAGAAAGGTTCTCTTATTGGGACAGTTATCTGTGGTAATAACATAAATTGTATTTTGGCACAGATAAAATGTTTTCCTGGCACTTAGTGGAGCAATGTTTACTAAAATAGTGCAGTAAATGCATTTCCTTTTCTATCCAGCAAGTTTTGTAAGTGTCACTAATAAATTGTATTATGATGGAGCACAGCCCTGCTTTGAAAGGGTTCATTAAAAGGTTGATCCATGAGCCTTTCATCCTATTTTTTCTCCCCCTGTCCATCTGAGGAGGGGGAGTGATAGAACAGCTTGGAGGGCACCTGGCCCAGATAGGGTCAGCCCATCATGTAAGGTAAAATATATGATTTTAATATATGATCTGTTGTTTAATCTATTGAGCTCTATCATCAGCTGTTCTGTGCACATAGTTGAATTATAATTGTCTTAAGTATCATAGAATTTAGAGAAAAATACGTATTCCATCCGTTACATCACATTTTTTTCACTATTAGATCATTGCTGTACAACAAATGATTAACCAAATTAAGTTCCTCCAACTTTATTTACAGCTTTTAGTTATCTTAGAAGGTATTTGTCTATACACTAGGTAATTAGTGAGAAGATATTTTGAAGTATTTTCTATTATAAATATCATTAGGTAGTAGAAGAGAAAATAGAACAGGATGTCACATTAGAAAAGTGCATATTTTAATACCCATATATTTAACATATTTCAAGGGATTTGCTATTTCACTTGATATGCATAGAAGAATGCTGACTTAATGTTCATCAGACTTCAAGGTCAGTATTCTAATGAGAAATTCAGATGTGTGATAAAGTCCATTTAGCAGGGAAACAAATGGATTTAAGTAATTTTATGTTGTTGGGGAGATCAATGGAAACAGAAAATTTACACAAACCTTGGTATGGAATAAGTTACATGAAGGTAAACCTGATGTAATTAAATGAGTAGTAGATTTATTAGTCATTTGGATATGAGGATAGATCTGAGCTTGTTGACTTTCAGGAGTATATTACTTTTGAAAATAACTGCTACGTTTTGGGGGTGTTTTTTGTTAATTTTCAAGTTTTATGGTGTTTAATGACTCATGTTAAATATATGTAAACATCAAGTAAGATCTCTAAGCAATGACATTGATAATATGCAAGAGGTACATTAAGGATGAAACAATGCAAATCTTTTAGAAATTCTCTTGATTATTTGGTCTCCTCCACTTAGTCTTTGGCTTAAGTGTCCTTTTCTGAGTGGTGAGTCTTTACTAAAATAGAACTGTTTGCTTCTAAAAGTGGGCAGAAATACTGAGATACTCTGCAGTGGTGGAAATTGTATACACAATGATATTTGATTATACTCTTCAGGTTTTAAAAGATTAGAAGGCAGTAAATCAGCAAATATTTAAAAATGCAATGCTGGATTTTAGAAGGTGGCTTCATTAATCTTGTAGCATCTCATGTAATCTCATACAGTATTTGTTAAACATGTGTGTGTCCATTTACGTATCCATAAATGTGGATTTTCTCCCTGCCTCCCCATCAGCGTTATTTAAAACCAGTTGTCCACTGGGAAGATTTGGGAATTTGTACTGCTGGATTTCTTTGCTTGGAACTAAAACTAAAACTTAATTCTGGTTAAACCACAGATCAAGTAAGATAAGTGGTTATCTTTTCCACTTTGACCAGCAATTCTTTGTGAATCTCTGGTTCTTGGATTGTGTTACAGAATGTTGAAACCATCCCACTCTACCACTAAATTGGTATAATTGTCAAAGAGCACAGATGGGAAGATAAAAGTAATTACTGACCTGCCTGCTTTGGCTTTGCGATCAAAATTTTCTGAGGTAGTAAGAGAAAAAGTAACCACAGCAAGAAAGTAATCCATCCAATTAACATAGTTTTAATTATGGCATAATTATCTAAGAACCTTTTTTATCACCTATTACGCAGTTTGGTTCTATTCGTGTCTGATAATCAGCATTGGAAGAGTCTGGCTAAGAAATGAATGCCGCTTATGGACCACTAAGAAAGTAACGTTAAACTGTACCACATGAGATTTTAGACATTTTCATATTTGACAGACAACTGAAGTGTCCTTTTGTACTCCTGTACTTGGTTTCTCTCCCTGCACAGCTACATCTCTACCTTGTCTCAGTTCTATCGGTGTTTTGTGTTGGTAGGAAGACCTTTTTCACCTCAAAAAGCTAAATGAGACTGCTTTTACTTCTAGCCACTGAATGGAAAAAAAACTCACATAACAAACCATCTTTTTAATGTCCTTGGGATCTGAATCCTATGCTAACTTGGAAATGCATATTTATGACTTCTGAGAAATTCTATATGACTCAAGCTCTAGGGGAGAAATAAAATACAAAAAACCAAATGTACAAGTCATTACAGCATTGATTGAGAATCAATAAAAAACTAATATAATAAGGTGCAGCTTTTAAAGATAAAATGGAGAAAAATATAAATTACTGTAATAGTCCAAGGCAAGAGCTAATTTTTAACAAAGATTTTGTTCAATTTGAATAATGCCTAATTTTCATTTCTTTCATTTTGATGCTTGTGCTTTTCTAACTGCAAGGCATCACTGAAAGCAGATCTAATCGACTTTTCCTTAAGGTGCTGTCAGGAAAGCTGGCTATTGTGGAACTATTAAATGTGTTGAGTAGTTGTTACCACACAAGAAGTTTTATTGAAGTGAACTAGAAGGTCATATTAAATTGTGAAGTTCCTCATTAAAACTATAGCCAAGCTAATGATCCTCATTGACTCAGTTTTATTGCAGATGCTTCAATAAGTACTTGGATAATGAATCATTTCAGAAACTTAAGAAGATTGTTGTCTTTTAAAGAATTTAATGTTAGATACCCTTTTGTGCGCATGCAGAATTTGAGTGGTATTACAAGTGTATTAGGTGAAGACAGTTCATTGGAGACTTATCTGTGCTATTTGAAGCACTTCTAATACTGGAATATTCAAAGAGATTAAATACAGAAAAAAAATAATCTACCTATGCTAGAAAATTGCTGATCTCTTGAACTAAATAGTCTGTTTTGTTACCTTTGGTTACTGAAGGGAGAAAGAAAAAGTTTTTCAAGAAAACCCTATGGTAATTTATTTGGATCACCAATTTTGATCAACCTATTGAGTTTTTTAAATGATTCATTGGAAGCTGTAGGAGGCTTACCTACTTGAAGATGAGGGTAAAAACATGCTAAACTAGAGGGACAGAAGCGAAGACATCTAACATCACACATTCTCCTCATGAAAGGCTTTTCTTGCAAAGTCAGGAGAGAGGAGCTTTGAATAGATGAGATGATCACTTACTGTAGCTGAGTTTTAGCATTGGTAAGTGCATCAGCTGCACTGGGCTATGTGTTTCCTTGTAATCGTGAGTAGGTGATGGAGGCTTTTCTAGCTGTTTTTGTTTGTTTACTTAAAGTGCATTTCTGTGAAAAGTGAAAGTATGGTGAATGTGCTGTGTATTGCTTATATGGGAGTAAAATCAAAGTCTTACGGAATCTAATTAATTTAAACCACATGTAGATCCATATTACTGTTTTCATCCATCAAGTCTTCCAAATCCTTGCCTCAATCAGGAAATTTAGCTCTTTACAATTTCCTTGCTGCTTTTGTAGCTATGTAATTCACAGAATGAATTTTATTCTGGAACTTGAAGACCTGACTTCTTTCATGTCTCTGTTACTGGTCTGGTGTAGGAACCTACTCAAGTTGGTTTACTTTTCCAGATGCACTGGTAGGTCTACATGACACATGCAGAAAGAAAAACCAACTGTGAATCAAACCCTTTGATGACCTGAGGCTACAGAGCTATGTCAGTGCAACCTGTGCATGGGTAAAGTCTTCAAAGAAGGACAAAGTAAACTGGATGCCAAGCAGATTCATACATGAAATCTGTAGGGTTTTGGTGATCATAAAAGAATAAATATGATTAGATTAACTTGTCATAAAACAACTACAAGGAATGACAGCTTTTTCAGTCCAGTAGTTGTTTTTTGAAGCATGGAGTGCCTGCTAAAGTCATCCATTTAGCCCTGTGATCGATGAATAAAACATTTTGTATATACTAGGAATCGAGACTTAAAAGCCGTTTGCCCCTATCCTGCTGTGTGACACTGAGCAAGTTGTTTTGCCTTTGTTTTCCCTGACAAATCTGCTTGTCTTGTCTATCTGTGTTGTAAATGTTTGGCATGGGCTGTCTCACAGAATGAAATATTATAGAACCTGAAGTTCTATAGTAAGTTTTTTGTTTGTTTGTTTTGTTTTTAAAGGAAAGTTGAGACTTTCTGATTGCAAGTCTCCAAGTGGTGGAGTTTTCAAAAACTGATATTAATAATACCTTCTGATAAAAATCCTGAGTATCTTCAGCAATCTGACGTCAAATAAGCGTCTCTTCTGTGGAGTAAGAAAGAATCTAATTCATTTCTTTAAGAGCTAAGTACGTGGGTGAACAACCAGAGCATCTTTGAAGTTATTTCTCTTCCACATCTGTCTTATGTGACTTCAGGACAAAGTGATCTCATAAAATCTTTCTAATTTCAGTACCAAAATAAGTGGCAGACTATACTAATCTTTCACTCAACATGCACAGTAGAAACGTCAATATTAGTCATACCATATCTGTCCTCTTAAAAGGAGGTGGTTATGTTTAACTTCTTGGTCTTATGTGGTCCTGCAATGAATAACCATCTATTATTTTTGACTAAGTCCTTAAGCAGAACCCACTGAAACCAGGCAGAACACTTTTTATGTCTTTAGAGGTCTTTGGATCTATCAATTGTCTACATATGGCCTTTTAATTGTTATGTATCAATAAAAATGTTGCTCTGGCGTATTTTCAAATGTCACCCTTGAAATAGTTGCTTATTCACTGAGCAGCCTGCTTATAGCAGATCAGAATGTTGCCAAATTGCTTTAGGTTTTCTTTGCATTGACAGGTCCCAAATTCATAAATATGATAGATCTTCAAAATGAAACATGGCTTTCTCATACTCTTCTACCTGATTTCCTAATACCTTACCTGAGTTTCTGCAGAGGCTGATGTGCCTGATGTTTCAGTAAAAGTTAATTACAGAGAATTTTATCAGAGGAAATGGGCAATACTGACTACAGTAATGCCAGGGACAGGGATATTTATTTTTCTTAAGTAATTCTTGTGGGATTTCATCGTACAACCCATAGCCAAAATAGATCTAATTAAAGAACGAATGCTGTATCCTACATCAGTTTCTAGGAAATCTGTCTGTGAAATTGAACACAAATGTTTATTTTGTAGTATTTGCTTCAAAATAAGGTTCTGTGTGGTAGTTTTTTTGTTTCTGTAGCTTTGTAACACAGAATTCAGCTGCTTGAAATCTCTCTTAATATTTCTTGGCCACCAGAATAACTCAGAGCTGTGAAAGTTATGAAGATGATTTCCTGCTTCTTCGTGCTTCAGCTCTCAGTAGTAATTGGTGAAGATCAGGGGTACTTTTGAGTTGTTATTGAGCTTTGCAAATTACCTTCTTTTGAATTTTTAACGCATCACGTACAATTGGGATGCATCAAACACATGAAAAAAGAAAATAGATACTTTTCCACTAGACAGCATGTGAATTGTTCAGATGCCATTCTCTCTGGATTGTGAAGTACACAAAGAGACACAACTTTAATGTGCTTTGTGAGGAGTACTTTTGGTAGAAATAGTATCTTGCTAGCTATATTTGAATGGAATATTTAACAATGGATTTCTTTTCTCTTAGCTCTGAACTAGAACATCAGCTTCACTGAAAAAAATGGTACCTCCATGAGCAAATAATGGGAAACTCAATAGTGCTTGTGATTACCTAGCTCGGGATTTCAACTTGCAGGAACGTGTCTGAGTATTTCTAGATCTGTGTTAGTCTGTATTATTATAGCTGAATGGAAAGTTTGTTTCTTGAAAAATGTTTCACACACATGCTGATGGCAACCTTTTATGTTTAGGAACAATGTTTTCTAGTAGGTTCTGAAGTGTTTAGCTTATTAAAGCACATTTTCTTATGACAATATTTAAGATGCTGTTTGTGTACTGCATTCATATTTTTGACAGTTCAAAACTTTCATGACAGTCTTTTATTCCATAAATAAATTTTGTGTATGGGGAAAAGCTTCCTGTTCAGACAGTGAAAGCCTTTTCTGAGCTGTGGAAAGGTTTCCAGTGAAACCATCTAGCTAGTGAAACTTTACAGAACAGACCAGAACTATGTACTTCAACAGCAAGAACAAGAAAATAGCATTTGGGATATAACTTGTGTGGTACCAAACCTTGCAACAGTACAGCAGTCCAGTCGAGGGCTGGATTTTCAGGCCAGTGGTGCTCAGGCACTCTGTTTCTAAAACAATGACTTTGTAAATAAAACTTAAATGTAATTTCATTAGTGTTTATTCTGAAGTGTGCTAGTTTACCTCTGGATGTTCAGGAATGTTGCACTTCATTCAGGGTTAGATCGTCTTTTATTTTCCTTTTTTTTTTTCCTAGTTGTGCACATTAGACTATAAAGGTGTTCTCATGAAAAACTGGGTTGGAGTTGGATGTATATGTGGAGCTCTGCTCTTTCCAAGATTTTTTTGTGGTTGCACTCAAATGTAAAACATAATTAGAGGACAGCAAACCAGAGGTGACTGTCATGAGCTGTATAATTGCTTCCAACTGCTGCTTACTACTATTTTACCATCTTCGGTGCTGCACATGATTTTATATTACAAGTCCTTACATATCTTACAAAGCCTCTTTTCATACAGCAGTTGTTCTGTCTTCCATGCCAGACAGATCTGTGATGTAAAAAGCATATTATGCTTTTTCTCTTTTTTTTTGTCCATGAAGCTGAACTGATTCTACCAACTATTTAACATGAACCTCAAACACAAGAAGTTGAGCTGCAGGTGGGACTATTATATGAATTGCTTCTGCTTCTGTGTAGTTAATGCATCTATGATTTTACAGAAATAAAATGGAAAGTCCTGCCCGGTGCTGCAAGCAAAATGCTGCACACTTGGTGTTTAAAGTAAATGACAACTGCTGGCTCTTGTAATGTAAACTTGAATTTGTGGTTTTTGTGACTTCATCTGAACTGCCAATTCTACATTCAGTGCAAGGTGACAGAAGTTACGTGAATGTCCAGTCCTTGGTTTGAAAACAGAGGTGACTTCACTTGGACTATTTACCTGAGAGAAGAGCATGGAGTTCTTAGTATTTCCAAACACTGATGGGTTGGCTTATGGGCAGATTTTGCAGGATTATCTGCAAGTGTATTTTGGCATTTGTAGTTGCTGCAACCTAGTTCCTTGTCTCTAGTAAGATGAGAAGGAACATTTGTCATTAGAAAACATTTTCCTTTTAAATTACTTTGTCACTTAAAAAGCAGCAGGGGAAGAGGGAGATAGTTAGTAAGCATTAATATATAGATATTTGCTTTTTATAGAATGGTGTAATTACACTGGATATAACTCGATGAATAATATTAAGTCTGGGGTTTGCTCATATCGTTTCAAGTTCATTCACATTAATTCTAGGGGTTACAGAAGCAATGTCAGTACAAAAGGTTATTGTTAGCATGAAGAGAGAAACTCTTTGTTGGTACTGTATTTTGTTAAAGCTAATCCAACCTGACACCACCTTGTGTCATGTTTAATTACTCTCAAGCTTTGCAGCAATTGTGAGCAAAGCCCCTAGGTTAAAATCCAGAACAATTTAATTTTTCATGTTGCAAATAAAAGCTGAGGCACACTATAGAATTTCCAGAATGTGTTTGCAGTTGAGCAAAATGTAGGACTGTGTACATGAATATACTTAAATCTTGGTGTGCATCCACAGCAGCAGTAGCTGATGACCTGCAGAAGGCCAGACCTGGGACTCCAGCAGAACGTGGCTCCAAGTTATTATTGTGTAATCGCTTTTCCTCCATCTTTTTAACTGAGATTGGCAGGAGATTAAGGTTTTCTTTAGGAGTAGAGGTGGGGAGTCTAGGAAAGAATTTCATTGAGTATAACTTCAGTGGAAGTTTTAGATGATAGAGGCTTGCTAGCTTTGATTGTAGTGATTTTACTAAAGACAAAGATTAGGCTCTCTTTCCATGTCTGTTTCCCTTTAAAAAGCTAACCTGAAAAGTGTGGCTATGCAAGATATTAGTTTTGGCCCATCAAGAGGTTTACTTTCCATTACTTCAAAGTATTTAGTTCAGATTCTGACTCTGATGTTTGTAATTTTGAGAAGATAGCACATCCCCTTCTGGGGCTACTGGTTCAATGATGTGTGCAAACAGAGGCCAAAACTGCTCATGCTTACATAGGAAATGTCCTTTGACATCCATTAGCTGAGATCATGGAGATGAAAAGCAGACCGATGTTACAGATAAAGTTACGATAGAGCCGAATTAACTGTAAGGTTATAAATTGAGTTTGTCGTTGTTGGTTGGTTTTGGTTGGTTGGTTTGTTTTTCATTGGAGATTTCTATCTCTTGACTGAAATGAAAAACTGAAAACTTCTTTAGAAAGAAGTTCAGTGAGAAAAAATAGATTTTAATTTCTCCAGAGAGATATCCAGAAATTTCCTACTAGATTGCTACTGATTACTGCTTCAGTTTTCCATGTACATTACTTTGGTTTTTACATTAGTTAGTGACAGGCTCTCTACAGAAATTACTAGCCTTCATGACAGGGTGTGAAGTGTCCAGCAGCTAGCAAGACACAGCAGTGGTCTCAGAAGGCAGCCTAATTAGAGTGTCCCTTCTCCTCAGGACAGGAGCCCTCTTCACTCCCACTAAATTGAATTAAACTTGAATTTTTTATAGCTTGCTTGAGGCATCTTGTTCAGCACCTTCCTCTAAGCTAACCCAGAGGGAATGATTAGCAAACTCTACTAAGAGAAATTGTGCAATTTAGGAGGCATTGCTTATTTGCTTTACTCAAGGATACAATCATTTGTATGCTATTGTCCAACAATTTCAGGTTTCTAAGCCTCTGCTACAGTTCAATGTAATAATACTAGCATCTGGTTGGTTGTCAATACACAGAACTGGTTTTGTGAACTTATGCTTTAAATCTTTTATTCTGTGTTTCATTCTACTTGGGGTTTTTTTGTACAGGGTTTTTTCCTCGTAGTTTACCATCGAAATAACTGGAAGCGGTAGATCTGCAAACAGATAACAAATAACAAATACATGAGGGAAATACTCAGTGAAGAAATGTCCAGCAGTAAGAGAAGGATAATGGAAGCCCGGTCTGAGCATAAGAAGTAAAGAGCAAGTCTGGAACTTGCTGTGATCAGTTCTAAAATCTCACTTGTAACAATAAGCAGTAAGATGTATTCAACTTGCTAGTAAGCAACTATTCATCTATTCTGTAGTATCTCCCAGGAGCCGAAATGTGAAGCATCCTTTGGAAAGTTGTAAAGGAATAAGAAGGCAAAGGAGACAAAACTTTGGAAGAGTCTTGGAATGGTAGAGTATGTGAGAACTGCAAGTGTGAAGTTAGGGCAATGCTCAGGCACTCCTGATTCTTTTGTATGTGTGGTCCTGTGGCCAGTTAGGTGAGACGCCAGCCCTAGAACACACACAATTTTACTCTATTGAAGTGATTTTTTTACATTATTATTACTGCTTGGTTTAAAATGCAGTAGTTTAACCAAATCAGGGTAAGATTTTGGCCTTTTTCTTTCTTTAACTTATTTGGGAAATAAGGAACTAAACATTTCTTCCTTCTGGTGGGGAATAATTATTGCTAAGAAAACCTTTATCTGAAACACACTGCACAACAAGTAATTTCTCTAATAGGCCAAACTAGCTTTGCTTTGATGTAATATTTTCCTTAAGGAAAATAATAAAAAGACTAATGTATACATATTCATTGAAATTATCTGAATATGTAGTTCCTCAGTGAATTGCCTGTGCTTTGAGAAAATCTAACACTCGCAGCTTTGCATCAGCAAAGCAGAGCTTTCTCTCTGCATTAACCCACACCTTGTTTTAAACTGCAGGTGAATATATCCTGAGAGGTGCTTTGCTGGGTTGATGTTTCTGTGTTAAACTATTTAAAGAAAGGACATCTCATAGCTGACTACTGATGTTGAAAAGGGCTGGCAGGGACAAACTATTAGAACAAGTTGATGCTGCAGAGCAAGTAAACGGTTCCATTTTATTTACTTTCACATCTTCAGATTGCATGATGAAAGTGAATTATTTCAGAATTGAAATAACTCTTCAGATTGAAGAAAATCTAGGTCATTTTTTGTTTGTGGATGTTTGAATATTCAGGGATTGTATGCAAGGTTAGACAGAAGTGACTTGAAGTACAGTTTTGGCAAACATTGTATAGCCGGATGTGTATAACAAGGAGATACCATAGGCACCATATTTCAACTAGACGTTGAAGAAGGATGTTTTAAATTGATTTTCTTTTTTTTTAAAATTTAAATTAGACCTTGTCAGAGACAGAAAAAGCAGACAGGCAGCAGTAGTAGTTCTATATACTTCACGGCTTCAAACTTTCAGATTCAGATCACTTCTGGCACAGATTTGTTTCTCTCAGTGGCCTGGTGTAAGACAAGTATACCCAGATTTTTAACAGTAACTAGGCACTCAGGCCTGATAGGAATTGAATAAACACTTTAAAAGCATCACATTCATTCTGTGTTTCAGTTTCACTTTGACAAGCTGAGATAGTAATATTCCTCCTCTCTACAAGGATATTGTGAGATGTATTCCATGCTGCAGTGTGCACAGAACTTACACTATTCTTGGGTACCTAGCATAGTCTATTAAGTACCTAACATGTCTAGATGTCCTCATCTTGCAGAAATTACTTGGTTAAAACTTACTATAACATGAATCATCTTTCTAAATACGATGAGGTTTTAGGGATGATGCAAATACCAATGCCAAAGACTTTGGTTAACTTGAACGAACTTGTGTTCAGGTCCATTAAAATCTGTCAGGAATTATTTTCAACACACAGGTTCTGCAAATTAATTTTAATTCTGGTTTGTTTCTTCTTGTTTTGAGTAATCTTGTTACTATAAGTAGGACTTTTCATGTGCTCAAGAAGTTCCATAACGTCTGAACTGAAATATTTCACTGTCATATTTAAGCAAACATAATGGTTGTGACCACTTCTGTTCAGGTCAGACGTGTTTTAGTTTCTGAGACAGTAAATATTGCCAGTGTTAAAGGCAGCAGCTCATCTCTTTGCAAGCTCTGGAGTGCTATGACAGTGACCTTGCTCTACCTTTTCTGTTTTAGTGGAATCAGCAAATGTTTATTTCCTCCAACGCTGCTTTGTTAACTCCTCTTACTTATTCCCTCTATCCGTTGCACCTACCGAAGAAGAAATAAACCCTGTTTAGACAAAATACAAGAATACTCCAGGATACTGATGTGCTGTGTTCCTGGTCGAAGTGGTGTGGTTCTCTGCTTGCAGAAGTTGTGCAGTTTTACTGAAACATGTCATCTTGTACCATCACCAACCTTAGCCGATAGAGTTCTCCATTTTGTGGCTTGAGGGATTTCTGATGGCTCTACAGAGACTGCCCTGACCTTGTTGTAGAGATTGTATTTTGGAAGTAATATCTGTGTGAGGAAAATGGTTGTCGTTGAATTAAAAAGTCTTGCAGGAATTGGAGAGAAATCTTGCCAAGTTTCATTGTGAAGTTGAGTCTGGAGATTTACTTCAGGCTATATCGTGCATGATGATTCAAGGGATCAGTATTGAGAATTTGTGACTAATTGTACATTTCTGAGCCTTATTTTGTAATGGAGTGTCCAGGATGATTCCTATAGCTCTGTGTGCCATAGCAATGAATACAAATTGAGGCAGTATCTCATTTATGCAAAACTAAGAATCCAAGCCCTCCAAATGAGTTCAAATGACTTTTAACTATGGACTCAGAAAAATGCATTCAATAGTTTCATTATCAGTATTCCAGTAAGTACTAGAAATAATTTTATTTCCAAATTAAATCTATGGAAATGAACAAAGCTCAAAATATGAAGAAATATAATTCATTATATTTAAAGTGAATTCTTTAACTGTTATAAGGGCAACCAAGATAAAACGTCTGAGAGAGTTTAATCTTAGATTTATCAAGGAAAATAAAATTAGGATTCTTCACAATGTTAATATAGTCAATATTTAAATAGTTATCTTAAACATTTATTATGACTGCTGTATCTATTAGATAAGATCAATTAATTTTAAGTGCCAATAATGTAAGATAAGAAAGTGTGGACACTTCTAGCTAAGAAAAAGATTATTCTAAAATTCTCCTAATCATGGACTTGTAATGTGTAGAGGAAAGTGCAAATTAAATTTCAGTCTGAAACACTAGTAATTGCAACAGTCTCCATTTTCATTCACAAATGCCAGCTACACAATATTAATTGCTTTTGAAACCTGAGGAAATAGAGAATTATCTCTAATAAAAGTAAACTCACTCTTATTTTAACAGAGTTATAACAATTTACAGTTTATCCTGCTTATTGCGTTCCATTGAAATGGCATCTTCTGTATGCTTAATTTGTTTTGTTGTGATGTTCAGCAGTACAGTTTATAGGTCCTCTTTCTCCAGAAGTGTTTTTATGAATCATGTATGTTTGTTTTCAATAGCAAACTCTGTTTTACTGAAAGGATTGGAATAAAACTGAATTCCCAAGTAGTTCACAATTGCAAAATGCACCCTTCTTGGACGCACCTCATGTGTTTCTTTTATCCACTTTATTCTGTAACAAAGTGGCTCACATCTGTAATAAATTCAGGTAGGAAGTCCTCTGGATAAGGGAGCTGTCCTGTCTTTTTATTTTGAATGTGAACTGACATGTTTTGGCCACAGAACCTGAAATAAGAGCATGCCTAAACTGCCTGAGCTCTACAAGTATTCTGGACATGAATACGCGTTGCTTTGTGGAGTCTTGTGATCCTGTCTAAGGAGCAGACAGTGCAGGAGAACAAGGTGCCACACTTCCTTTGTGGCCCATCTGATGTGATCTTTTCCTATCACTTTGTCTCATCTCTTACTGGGTATCTAGACTAAGAAAATCTCTTCTGCAGCCTCGCATTCCTTCTGCTGCTGCATTTTGTCTCCTGGTTAAACCAATGAAAAATGTATCTTTTTAAGCTATCTTTTAAGCTTCCTACTTGAATTAGAATCCTAAAGAGTTTATAATCTCCGTTCTGTTCTGTTTGTCTGTTACTCAGCAAAGTGCCCTTTAATAGCTGTGGGTCCTAAACAGCATGGCAATGGAAATACATCACGTTAATGCTATCCTGCCACTACCAGTAAGTGTTAATTAGAGCTGTGATTTGCTTAATATCTGTTTGGATTACTTAGGATAGTAAGAGCTATGCTGAATGGTAGCTCTTTGTACAATCCATCTTTCAATTCACTCTCTGAGGCAGAAGACTACTCAGAGTAAGGTTTGTAACAGTAATAGTTCCAGAGTGCGTTTGATCTCTCATTTCATTAAATAAAAAGTGTATTTGTACCCAGAATGGATTTAGTTGTCCACACTTACTAAAGACAAATAATAGTTTTTAATTATGGTTAGTGGGTGGAATGCATGTTTTTTTATCTGATGGCTTTGTCAGTAGCAGTGTTTTATGTTTGATATTTTTATGCAGTCTTTTGATGGAAATAGCATATTTTTCATAAAGTGTAATGGATGAGAAAATAGCTAAAAATATGTTCTGCTTTGTCACATTGTACTGTAGAGGGTTTTTTGACACTTTACTACTGTTCAGTAGCACTTTTTCTGAGTTTTTTCTCTGCTTAATAAAAAGACTAAAACTTAATAACCTGACCTTTTCAAACCAATGCGTTTAATATGACCAAATGCCAGGTCCTGCAC
>NW_010170247.1:0-1353 GCF_000695765.1 Mesitornis unicolor | reverse complement strand
GTCCCTTTCCCCTACGCTGCTCTCCAACAGCATGAAACCTGTGTAGGACACAGTACCTCTGAGTATGTTTGTACTACCTATGTTTGATGCAAGCCTTCCAAAAGTTCACCATCTCCCTTTACCCGTTCACCTTCTCCCTCTATCAATACCCACAATAACCCTGCTTGACTTCTTCTCTACCTCTCCCACAGAGTTAATATCAAATCTAATTTATAAATTCCATACCAATAAACGTGGAGAATTCTGCAGTCACCAGCTAAAATATCTTGACCGCACCATAAACTCAAGCATTTCTCTTATTTCTCAAGGTTTTTTTCCCCTCTTTTCCTGCTCACATCCCATTCTTGTTTCCCAGATCTGTTTCCTTACCTTCAAAAGCTCTCTCCCACCCCCAACACGTGCGTGTGTTAGGTATGCACACCTGGCTGGATAAAACACAATGATATAAATAAAAAGTAAAGCCTATCAAGCATTTTCCCCTTCCTTACTGTGACAGGTTTGACCCTCAATGACTCCACACCATGAACTTCGGCGGTTCCCCATCACCTTTACAGCTTCAGCACAAAACCGAACCAAGCAAGCGGCCCCGGAGGTCGCCAGGCCAATACTACAGGACCCATCTTAAAAGGTTTCGCTCTTCTTGGAGCTCATCAGCTGTAGGTAACGGCCCAAAAAAGCAGCTTTTCCTCTTGGGCTGGCAGGGAGGGAGCCAGACCACGTAATTCAGCTCAGCTGACACTCGCCATAGCCATCCTCAAATGTCACCCTTCATCCCTAACCACTACTGGATCGGCTTCCAAATACATCAGAGGCTGAACTTCAGCTTCACCCTTTGGGTTCCACATGTGAAACTTCAGGTGCTTCCTCTCTGCTTGCTGATTACCCTCATTTAGTCACTAAACCAGTCAATTAGCTAGAGAGAGTTGGGTTTTTTTTCTTGCTTTCAAGTCAGTTTTGCTTTGTTCTGTATTTCCACCTTTAAGGAAACTCTGATCTTTATCATCCGATAACCGTTTCCAGGCATTGGTTTGCATTGAAATGCAGCCTCAGAGGAGCACAGAGCAGCACAGAAATAGCAGTTAAAGGATGAATTATTACGCTTGGGTTTGTTCAGAGCCTTGATGTCGCACGTTGCAACACGTTGGTGTTATAATAACATTTGCTACCACTGATAAGACGACTGCAGTTGCTGCGTGCGGGTAGAACTGTGCTTATACCAATTTATATTCAGAAATAACTTGTAATTAAAAATCAGAATACCAGTTTGGGGCGTATGTTGATCTTAGATGTACTTGACACGCAGGGAAGGAAGTTTAGTAACTTTGGGTCCAGTCCTGTTCAATCTCTTCAGAA
>NW_010170246.1:126208-126434 GCF_000695765.1 Mesitornis unicolor | reverse complement strand
GGGGGGGAGGGCAACAACCTAAAGCTCGTTCCCCTTCGAGGCCGCCGAAGACACGGTGGGGCTGCGGAGGAATTTACAGCTGAGCTGGAAAGCGACCCCACGCTTCGGAGCGGAGTCATCCCGGCAGCACGCACCACGCAGGGGGACGGGCGGGCTTTGAGTCAGCGCCGCGCAGAGCGGAGCGGAGCGGAGCAGCTGCGCGCCTCCCGCAGCGCCGTGCGGGGCA
>NW_010170246.1:123541-126177 GCF_000695765.1 Mesitornis unicolor | reverse complement strand
GCCTGCCTGAGGTCAGCGCCGCTCGCAGCCACGCACGGTCACGGCGCTGGCAAAGCGTGGGGCGCTGGCGGTGGCTGAGGATGCAGTGGGTCGTGGTCATTTATTATTTTAAACGGAGGGTTTATTTCGGGAGCTCGGTGTTTTATTTCCCGTCCTTTATGACTCATTAAGTCAGGTGAGACACCTCTATTACGTATACTTTTCTATTTCAAGGGCAGGTCCTCAATTGATACTTGTATCAGCTAAGCATCTTCTGAGGCCAAGCTCCCTCATTTATCTGCCTGCTTAGCTAGGGATTTATCTTGTGTTCATACCCATGCTATACCAGTTCCTCCTCGACAGTCAGTTAGAGCAGCAGGTTTTTCATACTTTGCTTCTCAACCAGCGTCTAGCTCCTGTGTTCTGTGCTTGTCAATAACTATTGGTGCACTGACGGAAAAGAAAATCACTTCCACACCTCTTGGTTAGCATTTTTCTTTGAAAGCACAACTGGAAAAGGAAAAAATCGTGAGAAACTTGTGGAGTGGAAACGTTGCCATGTGGCAAAAAAAGAGACATTAACCATGCACAGAAGAGCCGAGAGAAACAGAGAAAACTACTGATAAACAAATTTTTAAAAATAAAAGATGATGACAAAATGATGACCAAAAAAAGACCAGCTAACCCCTATTTCAACTTTCACACTTCCTTTCCGTTTGAAAGAGAGGGTTTCAGAGATGATATCTCCTACCCCCTCCAAAAAGCACTTAATCAGAGATTTACAAACCAGTAAATCAAAGGAGACTGTGAAATTCCAGCCAGAGAAGCGAACAGCGAGATTAAGTGGATTAGTCTACTGTACAGGAATCCAAGGAATGCAGCCCACATGTGCTTTTGTTGTGGATTACTCAGCAGCAACATTATGGTTTTACATCTCCCAGAAACATATGGGCATGTGCACTTGTGCAAACCAACAAGAAATAGCAGTCCCTAACACGCCGCTTCGCTGAACCGACTGTGCTGATTTCAGCAGATACAGCATTTTCCAGGGAGAGGAGGAGAACATCCGAACAGTTTGCTGCATTGGTCGAAAATGGAGCAGCAAACAAGCTACTCATACCAGAAATAAGCAGTTGTGTCCATTTAGTTCACAGGCAAAGACATCTCCCTTTCACCATTAACCATCCACCTGTTAATAACCCAATGAAATCCCTCAGTTTGGACACTGCAAAACTTTAAGAAAGTTGAGTCCTGAACGAAACTTAGCATCTCAGACCGATAATGGTTTAGGGGTTGTTTTAATCGGGTGCAAAATTATACATTTAATTCATAGCCTGTGCAGACTACTGAAAGGAGGTGGGTGGAAACACAGGGAAGAAGCAGTAAGTGATGGATAAATTAACAAACTATTACTAGCCAGAGTTAACAGTTTGTATTAGCAGTCGGTTATAAATAATTAATATAGCCCTAGGAGATATAAAGCCACTGACGTGGTATCTTGCATTTGGCTCTAAATGGAACTCGAGATAACCTACTTTGAACAGTAATGTGTTCACAGTATGTGGGAATTAACTGCTCAATGTAATAAGTACTATTGAATTTCCCATCTCTGTACAGATAAAGGGCAACTGCCACCAAAAAACACAGTAATAACAGTAACCAAATGATAAAAAAGCAAACCAACCTGCTTTTCATTACATCCTTAAAATGTTATAGGTTAAAATAATCTTAAAAGGGCTTAAAAAACAGCAATTAAATCTTTCCATTTCTGTTTTCCAAGACTGCAGCTGAGAAAACGAAAGAGGCCTAAGTGCCATACCGTGCTAGCCTTGCTAATAACTCTCTGTGAAAAATCTCATTAATTCAGTCTGGCTCTTCAGATCAGCCGCTAAGACCTTGTATTGTCAGTCATCCTCTGGCCTTTTCAGGATTTCCATAGCCTAACTAGCAGAGTCTCCATGGAAACCATGCAGTCATGCTTTGCACATCCCCAGAACTTTTTGTTCCTGACAAAGCTTGAAAAATCACATGCAGCATGGAGAGTTTAACATAGTGAACTAAACCCTGACCCACACTTATAAATGATAAACCCCAGCATACCAGCTTTATTATAAATGATTTCCTTACAAGATACTTAGTCAAGTCGGCAAAATGCTGAACCAGACAACATCGGAAGAACGTGGCTCCAGAGAGAGGAAACAAACAAACTGAAGTGAAACACAAGAGTTTTGGGCTAGTTCTGCCTCCTTTGAAAGCGCTGGAAGCACGTTGGTAACGGAACAAGCAGAGAGCGGGAGGAGCATTTTGAAGTTGCCTTTCCCTGAAAATGGCAACCCCACAGCCTTCTGAAGAGGACTCAGCTCTCTCATGACTGTGCGTCAGGATGGTGCTGATTCACTTGTCTGGCTGTGCAGCCCAGACAGCAGAGACGGCAGGAGCTGGATCTCCAGCCCCATGGCTGCGTGGTGCCCCTGAGACCCTGTCTGCACCTGGGATAACCCTGGCCAAACACTACCCACTCCCCTGGTCCAGGAGCAGGCATTCAGGTCAATATAGCAAAATTGGTACTAAAGGCAATAGTGGCACTTCCCTCAGAAAGATATTCTCTGGCTTGTGACTGGGAACTGGCATGCTCGGAGCATGTAGAGTCCTTCCAG
>NW_010170246.1:50561-123510 GCF_000695765.1 Mesitornis unicolor | reverse complement strand
GGTTGGTGACCAATCTAGTAGCCTGGCTGCCTTCATCCCAAGCCTGGATGCTCCCCACCGGGCTCTGCTGGGATGACCGGGGAAGGTGGTCACTGGTTATGCTGACCCTCTTCATCCCTGCTGATGCATTGAGGAAGTACTCACACCAACAGCATCACTGCCCAACATAAAGTGCTGATTATAGCCAGGAGGGCAGGGATGAGCAGCCAGTCATCACCCCCAGGAACCCGTCCATGGAAAGCCCCACCGTATGGCCATTGCCTGGCTGTCACCTGTTCCTTGGCACTGCAAGAGCCGGATGGCATTTTTCCTCTCTTCTCCCAAGCAGTGCTGCCAGTCCATGCTCAGGGAAGCAGTTGCACAAAGATGCTCTACGCAGGAGGACCAGTGAAAGTCAGAAAGATCACACATGGAGAAGGAGTCATGGCAGGCCAAACTCTCTTCGCCGCAGTAAATTCTCAGCGCTGGTGCAGATGAGCAACCACCCGCTCAGTGCAGCGTCTGGGTTTGTGAGAAAAGAAGTGACTCATAGCTGAGGGTCATGCTGTAATCTGGGAGGACTGCCAGGGGAGGAGAGAGCCACACTCAGCTTGATCTGTGGTGAGCTCATTCCTTACGCGAGGCGGAAGATGCAATGCACCACAAGAGGATCAGAGAGCCCCAAGTGGGCTGAACCAGTTATTTGGGAGCTGGCAGCTGTGCACTTCCACCCCTGAGTTACAAATAATGAGTTTAGGATTAGGAAGTCAGCCTCACACAGGACAGCTCAGGAGGTGTTTGGCACACGCAGTTCCTCTCCAGTGGGATGCCGGAGGTCAGAGGAGGCTTTGTTTCCATGGGGTTCCCCTGGTGCTTCACCACAACGGTTGGAAAATATTTCCCCACCTTCTCTTCCCCCACTGAGGAGTGGTGCATAATCAACAGGAAGCCTTGTATCTCTGGGGCCTTTCAGAGGATAACCACAGCCACTGGAGCCAGTGTGGTGTGGGACACACAGGCCTGATAGGTGTTGTCCAAGCTGGCCGGGACCCTCTGGGGCTGGCCCTGTACAAGGTAGCAGAATTATCTTGCTGCTGCTATTCTTCAGTAAGCAGCATATGCTGATGCTCCCTCTCAAAGCCATTTGCCACCGACGCCAACCATCTACTTCGTGCACCACCCAAGCAGCTGCCGCTTGGCGGTTGAGAATGCAAGCAGCTAGGCTACCTGCATGGTGGAAACCACAGGTCTTCATCCTCAGGTGGATGTCCAGCCCCCTCTTCCCTGGTGAAGACCTTGCTGTGCTCTGCATGCTATTTGCAAGGCCAGAGGAAGCAGATGGCATGGTCCTGGAGCAGGAGCCTGAGCAAAATTACAGCAACTGCTTGCAGCAGCTTCAGTTTATTCGTCTGCCCATGAGGACCGAGAGGACCAGATCTCAAGGGACATCCCTGGGAGACGATTTTATGCAAAAGCCTTGATTGGTGCTCGCAGTACTGAATACACGTGTTGGATTTAAAGCAATAAAACATCTTTTTTGCATCTCTTGCTCTGATCTCTTATTTTCTTCAGCTTTACCTCTCTTGCAGCCAGGGCCAAGACCCTCTGAAAGCCTAGGAGCCATGGCAGCCTGAAGCATTGCCTTGAAGGCCCTAGAAATTATAATAGCTGCTTATCTGTTGCATCCATTATGACATACAACCACCCCTGAAAGGGCATAATTATTAAAATACAACAAGATGACAATGTGTGCCACTTCAAAAATCTGGAAGAAGATGGAGAGGGGAAGAAACCAGGTTTTGTTGCTATAATTGTCAAGGTGAAGCAGGCCTCCCCTGAAGGAGTGCTGGTCTCTTACCAGCCACACTTGGCTCCTGTCGCTCCTCCTGCTCCACATGGGTGTTGGTTCATCAATGAAGGTTACACCTGAGCTCAGTGAATACCTCCTGATTACATTCTGTGGTTGTCCCAGATGATCCCCAACCCAGGGTGGAGCAAGTTCACACAGCTCTGAGGTTGAAAATCTGCTCTGATTTTTCCCAGGCAACTCTTCCATGTTTCACTTGGAAACTCATCTGTGCCACACCAGATCTGCAAAAGTACCTCCAAGCACTAAATAGGAGGTCAAACCCCATGTGCCCTGGCTCCACTACTGTACAACGTGTTCAGACAAACTGTCATCCTGAACAAGAGCAAAGCTGTGTCAGCAGAGACTCCCACCACCCCTGTCGATATCTGAGGATGACAATTCATCATCCTCAACTGCAGCTCAGTAACTCTAAGATGATAGTCAAGGTTCAAATGGTGATTATTGAAAGGACAAGGGAAAGCCTGCAAGCTCTAAGCTACTGCACAAAATTACTCTTCTGCTTTGCTACTACAACTGCATTTATTTTCCTGAAACTGCAGCCATACGGTTCTAGCTGAAATGTGGTTCTCAGCCTGGGGCATGGCTGCATAGCAATAGTCCTTTGCCTTGGTGAGAGCAAATAAGGCTGAGCGCTGCAAGGGTACTTTGGTCTCCAAGAAGGGCTAGTCTGGGATGCTTCCTAGTCAGCCATGCTAGATCTGCTGTTTGGGAAAGTGATGGGAGCTTGACAGCATACCAAAAAAATAAATAATTAAAGATAAAAACCATAGGAAGGAGGCAGAGAAAGCACTGAATGTATTCAAGAGTTTGTCACTCGCTTAGTCTCAGCTTGCCCCTGCCCACTGCTTTCATCCCTTCAGGGGACACCCACAAAAAGCCCCTGCCATCATCCTCAGAAGACTCCTCCATGCTGGAAGTGGCAAAATATGCCAAAGTAAAGGGCATGTTCAGGTGTGGGATCTCCTTCCAGATGGCACCTGCCTGCTGTCCTGGGGTGCAGGGAAACTTCTGGCAGAGCGGAGCCTTTCCAGACTCATCACCACTGCTGTCTTTTTCCTTCTGAGACTGTGCTCAGGTTCTGAACAGCCACAAATCCCATTGGTGTCTGGGCTGAGGTATTTGCACAGAAATAACATGATAGATCGCATCACTTCAGGCACTGACAATCTGAATATGCTGCATAAAAACATTTTTCTATGAGGTCTTTTATTTTCATGCAGGCCAAGTTTGGATCATGATAGACATGTCAAGGAGAAACCAGTCACTTCTCACATGTGCTCTGACTTACACCTTTCTCAGCTCTGCAACACCACCAGGTTGTTAGAACTCCTAGATATATAAGGCAAAATCCAAGTAGGATGCTCACAGGATTTGCACTTCTGTGAAAAAGAGACTGTTACAGAGACTGAGCTTACATATGAAAAAGGAGATGACATGTGTGGGCCATCCAGAAACACAGATCTTTCTTTGAATCTACAGAAGAAAAAGGGAGACAAGAACAAATGGACAGGTGAGATGGCCACTGAGCTGACTGTGGGAGGTCCATAGTGAAGGACAAGCAGAGACAAGACAGCAGAGATTGCAAAAAGTTCAGATAAGGATTACCTCCTTTGGGATCTTTTCAACAAATGTAAACCAGGGACAAACATGAACTTTTTTTGTCATAAGACTCTAGTGGTTTTGATCTAGCAGTAGATACCCTACAATCTTGCAGAAGCACATCCTGACACTCCCTGTAGATATGGGCAGGCTATTTACTATTTCTTTGACTTCACTTTCTCCATCTTGACAATGTTCATAGCAGATACTTTATCAAGCCTTCCATAAAAACTATTTGTCAGTAAAGCACTTGAAGAGCTTTTATGATGGCCATCCTCCTCCATTTTCCCCTGAAAGTAATAAGAGTTACCAATTTTCAAGTTAAAGTTTCATCAATGGCTAGGTTCTACGTGAGTTAAATATTATCCTAAATTGAACCAGCAACTAAGCAAACAGATGATAAGCTTTTAGTGAACTCAGGAGTAGTATAGGGAAAAAAAACCCACCCATGTACTTTGTCTTCAGCTGTGCAATGTTCTCTTCCATAAAGTTGCAACTGAAGTTTAAATTGTCTCCACAGTGATTCAGTTACCATAAGATTTTGTCAGGGGTGCAATTTGGCTTCTATTTGGCTAGACAAAAGGCAAACAGGTCTCCTGAAAACCCACCTTGAGCTGTCTACTTTTTACTAGTTCTGTTAGCAGTTAAATCACAGAATCACGGAATCACAGAATATTAGGAGTTGGAAGGGACCTTGAAAAAACATCCAGTCCAACCCCCCTGCCAGAGCAGGATCACCTAGACTAGGTCACACAGGAACGTGTCCAGGCCAGTCTTGAATGTCTCCAGAGAAGGAGACTCCACAGCCTCTCTGGGGAGCCTGGTCCAGTGCTCTGTCACCCTCACAGTAAATAAATTTTTCCTCAAATTTAATTTTATTAATTTTAATTTAATTTTATTTTTAAAATTTGGATTATACTTGATTTTTCAAAGTTCAGTGACAGTCATGCCTGGCCCACCTCTATTATGAACAAAGTCTGAATAACTTCCCCTACTACAAGGAAAATTCTTCTCCTGTGTTTTAGATACTTCACAGGTACTTTCACTAGAGAGGAATGGGGAGAGAAGAGAAACACTTCACACCAGCTCCAATGAGAGCCTCTGGGTCTTGCATAACACTTTGAGACTCAAGTTCAGTTCTAAATGCCTTCTGAGCATACAGGGAGCTGAAAATCCATCACAACAAGGTGACAGTGAGTGCAAAGATCTTCTCATTCTTCACCTGCACTCAGCCTCACTAACGTGTGTGTGTGAAGGAGATCTCACCTGCTATGTATACTCAGAAGACACGCGCGCACGCGCGCACACACACACACACACACACTGCTGGGATACTGCTTGGGGTATCTCCAAATCGTATTTCCACACTGAAAAGGGAGTTGCTCATTTATGAATATTAGGAAAAGCATAACAGCTGAAGCACTATGGAGTCAAAGTTCAGTAGCCAAGAGTGTTTGCGGCTGTCTAAAAATGCCTTTAAAAAGCAGCTCTTCTGAGTCTAAGAAATCTGTATGTCTCTTCTCTGGGAAAGGCTATAGGCTAAACAAAAACACCTTTCTATTAAGTTCCTCTGTAACCATAAAATCCACATGCCGCCTCCTTCCAGTTGCATGTTCCCTTGTCAGCATCAAGCTGGGTATCCAATTGGAAGATGCTGCTATGAACTGGTATGCCAACTTGAAGCACAGATCCAAGCTAGAGATTAATGCAGAGCATGCTCTGAGGAGGCTGCGCAGTTTACATTCTGTAGCTGTCATGTTGGACTGATGTCTGAAAATTGGGCCTCAGCATTCAGGCTCTCACGCCCTAAGCAAATGTAGAACTAAGAAACTTTGAAGACAAGTCTGGTCTTCAGCCAGAAAAGATGGCCATCATAAAGAGATGGGAGAAGCAAGGGAAAACAAACAAAAGTAAAGGGAGGAAATAATGAAAAATCACTTATTCTTTTTGCATTTCACACAGAGCAGGTTTCTTGTGGGTTTCAACACCCAGCTGCTTCCAGGAACAGAACAGACATGCACGTGCCTGCAAAGGAAAACACAGCTGGAGAGCTAATTTTAGGCCTACCAGTCTTGGCAATGTCCCTTTAACAAATGAAGAATGTACAATTTTCATGCATATGTACAAACTCCAAATTCTTATAGTTAATTTAGATGGTTGTTCATGCAGTTTGGTTCAGGTGCCAGCAGGTGTGCCTGTCACCCTAAAGTATGTTACTGTTACCTGGATGGTAAGATTATCTCCTTTTATTTCCAATGCAGTTCTTATGTCTGCAAAATCCAGTAAAGAATTCCTCAGACAACAGCTATAGGAAAGAAAGCTGGGCTTCAAAAGTATTTTTGGTGAAATTGTACTGACATTCATCCATCATAAGGCTGCTGAGTGATTCAACTTTTTTCTTTAATTAAGGGAAAAGTGGTCTTCCTATGTCCTTCAAAGAAGCAAATGCTAACATTTAAGGAAAGAAATAACAAGCAATTTGTTTGTATATAGGACTGGATTTCAGAAAGAACAAGACCACCAGCTGCAGCCAAGGTTTATAAGGGAAGGTATTATCTTTGTTATAGCAAGAACTTCCCACTCAGGGTCTGTTTGTACCATAGATGGAAAGACCTGTTTGGTCTTTGGTTTGGTGAAAACCCAAGAGTGATGTGGATTTTAAACCTTTTACCTGAACCAGCCTACACTGGAGATGCTCCAGAAGATTTATCTTTTGCTCATAATAGTCAAACTAACTTTCATTCAGAACTGGCCAAATGTTCCAGGACCTGAAACTGTTAGCACCAGGATTCTGGAGAAGATGAGGCAAACTTATAAAAAACACCTGGTTTTGCCTATATCAAATTTGTTGGTATTTCCTGACCCTGTCAATGCTTCCTTTCATTTCCCAGGAGGTGCACTCATTTTTATTTTCATGGCAACCCACTCTGAACTGGTGGTAAAGGGACATGGCCTCTGGTACCAAAGGGCTGGTTCAGTGCACTCCAGCTACGACCTTCTTGCACTATTCTCTGCTGAACGACATCGAAGCACCCTGTAAGTCTTGCACATGCAAACCATCCTTCTCATACCACTGAGGTCCTCGCAAAGAGAGATCTTCCCAGTCCCTTGTCCATGCATGCCACCGAAACAAAACCACAGACTTTATTTTCTCTATTGCCACTTCATCTAATGTGGGGGACGCTCTCTGTTCCCAACGGTATGAACAAAGGCAATAGATTCATCAACTCATAGCTGAAACATGGAGCAAGTCCAACAGTACACAGACAAGCTGTGATCGAGGACATTAAACATTACACAGAAAAGATAATACGGTGCCTTTTGTCTGCTCAACACAAATTAAACTAAGAAAGTGACTGGGAAATGATGGATCTCTGCCCTAAGTGATACATCTGCATTTTGAGGTAATGGGTGAAACCAAAAGCTAGATGTGCAACTCTGCTGTTTGCCCTGCTAGTTCCAGTTCAGGCTTGTCCCAAACATATTTATCAGACACTTCTGTAAACTCTTCTCAGACTGCTAGGTAATAACTTGCATGACACTAAAGGTAATCTCAAATATATCTTTCCGTTCCTTTTTATCTTTCCTAACACCAGAGGCATCCATTCCATCATTTATGTGAGAAACAGACTGGATAATTTATGGAAACAAAAATAGTCTACTGAATTGAAATAAAACGTTTCAGTATGTGGCAATAATAATGAATGAAATAAATTCTGTCATCACACAGACAGTGCGTTTTACAAAAAAATGTGCCCACATCCAGAGCAAATGAAAATATTAATTCCATATGAAACCACTCAACCACCTCCCCAACAAATGAGATAAGAAAAGCGGACCTTTTTGATAGTCCATGCGTGAAGAGATTTCAGGATTTAGCAATGCCTTCATCCTTGTAAAATGCTGTTAACTTATTAGTTTCTAATTGACAAGAGTATTTCACATAACAGCATGTCTTTTATCAGGTAAAGAAATGCTTGAAATAATCTGAAGTGTGCATTCTAATGAAAGCTGCATTTCAGCTCTGTTTCCAGCTAAACTAAAAACAAAACCAGTGAAATTATTTAATGCTGTTTTTCTGCAGTTGTGGTCATTAATCTAGTAATTTGCCAGATACAGCAAATACTGAATAGCATCTCTTATTGTTACCATCTCCCCTGAGGTGCAATCTCCCAAACTTGATCCAGCTTGCAACAGACACATTTCTTTTGAAAGGGAATGCTAACACAGGTATGCATGCAAAACTTTTCTGCTAATCAGTCAGTCACAGACTATTCCTCAAATCAAACAGATTTCAAAATTTCATTCAGAAACCTGATTAGCAAACATTTACAGACTTTATTCATATACAGTTTCAAATCAGCTGAAGATGATGTGGCATCCCTGAGTCAATGTGAACCACCTATAGCAAAATGAAAGCACTGCGCTGAAATTCCCTGGACCTTTTTAAAAGAGAAGCCTGGTCAAAGATTCAGATGAAAAGTTTAAATATGCCAACTGCTCAGGTGGTTCTTCTTACTGCTTTGACCCAGACCATTAGAAGATCATTTCTAAAAGGAGTTGCAGTGCATATTAGGATCTGGCATCTATTTTGCTCAATGAGATGCAGAGAAAAGTACTGACAGAGCTCAGTAAAGAAAATATTTTTAAACCTGGTGAGAATGCTGAAAAGACAACGATGATATAGCTAAGCTTGAACTTTTGTTTTTAATGGAAAAAGGTTCTGTTGGTTTGACTGCAATCATTTCACTCAAACCTAAACAAAATCTGTTACATTATTTGACTCAACTTTTTAAAAAAATTACTTATTTTACAACAAAAATGCTGACTTCAGAATTAAAAAATAAACACTTCTATTTCTAAATATAGTAGGAGGAAACATTTCATTTTTAAAATGTTGAAATTAAAATTTATGAGTTATTATTCGGAGTTAAAGTCCTTCTCTTCCTATTATGTAGCCTGTCAGTTCCTTCTTACAGACAGGCTCCCAGTCAGATGGAGACAGCCAAGAGCACTGCTCTTATTTCAAACAGATTTGCTCCAAATAAACACTCTGTTAGAGGCATTTCAAGGTACAGCTTGGTGCCAAATGACACTATCCTTGTTAATTGTGTCCTTACCCAAAATCGATAACTTAACCTGAGTAATATTTCACAAATATGAATGAAATCTGCACAGCAGGATTCTGACCAAATAACTTCCAGATTTTGCTAATGTTAGTGGACTCCCTAATTTTGACCTGTGCTTGGCAGACCAGTGAGCATCTGAGGACAACTACTGTGGGGTTGGCATAAGAGGACTGAAAAAAAGACAAGTTGCTGATTTAGGCTCCACAAGGAGACACGAAGAATAGGTGAGGGACTGGTGGAACTGGTGCTTCTTAGCAGAGAGGTATCCTCAGACTGTCATGTATGCCCTACCATGTTATTAGAGAATTTGCTTTGGATCCTAACCAAGCAGCCGAACCACTCTTTAGCTCCTCAGGTTTTATTAGATGAAATTAAAGGACTCCATATATACAAAGGAGGCCTCCAAATGTGAGCCGAGTGCAAGCCTGCACTATGTATGGAGACAGTGCCAGAGGTAAGCAACACCCATGTATTCGCACAGATGGGTTATTAACTACAAGAACCTAATTATGTCAATTTAAATGTCAACATTGTTAATGATGTCACTGGCTGTTATTTTAGCAGAAGCATCCAGCTTCTGTGACTTGGGAATTTGGAGTTGCATGTCTCTCATTTTGTCTTTGGTCCTAGAAGACAGCCGAGACGTCTTCAGCTGCCAAAATTTCTAACTTCCACTTCTGACTTTGGCATCCTGCCACAATGCATTTTAATTTATTTCTATATCTATTTGCTAGCCCATTGAAAATCATCAGTTTAGAGGCAGCATAAAATTAACATCAAAGTAGACAACAAGGAAAGCTATAACATTTGTTTCGCTGCCTTCTCTGCTCGTTCAATAAAAGAAGCCACACAGCTTATTATCCACTGTAGTCGAGGATACCCAATCCCTGGACTTTGCTGCAGAAAGCACTTTGCCACCAGATAAAAGGGAATGTGTTTTTAGCTTACAGAAATTCCTAGTGAATTCTGGTCACGTCAGTAGAGATTTCTTTCCCAAATCAGTATTTTTTTAATGTGCATAATTTTTCCTTTTCCTGTGTTATGGCTCTACCCTTCTGCTTTTATAACCTGCAGGAAGCATATTTCAAAAATATTTATTAGCTTATTAAATCAAATTACCCTTGCTCCTGCTGGACCAAGTTTTATAGAGTGCCCACAAAAAATCAAAGAGCCTGTGCTGCAGCGACAATTTGTAGTGATGGCAGAGAAAACTATTCCTTAATCTTTTTAATTAGCAATTGCAAATACTTCAATTTACTAAATCAGAAACTATTGGCAAGAGTTGCTCTGTCTGTTCAAGTTCTGCAGCTCAAGATTGGAAAAGTAAACAGTCTGTGGGAAGATTGGCCAAAACGAATAAATGTATTTGTTGAAAGCTTATAGTAAAATGATCTGCAATGAAACAGTTAACAACACTGACTTGTAAATACCTCTAACTATGCTTTAAATTTTAAAAGCCATTCAAGTAAATGAGAGTATTTCACATTTCTCTTTCTGCTGTTTCTTGTCTGCCTGTGGACTCAATGAGTTTGAATAAGGAGAAATGGACCTCTCGAGATGCTACTACAACATACAACAGGGGCCATCTCGTTGTACGGTCAGCTGCCACCACCCTCAACTACTCTCACAGGGTAGCTCAGCTATCACATCATGGTTTTATTTCACCACTAGTGAATGCTTTTGTCATATTAGCTAGCTCAACATTTAAGCACTATTTTTGTAGTTCAGGTGAGTCCAAAATGCAATAAGATATATATTTGCACTGCATTTTATTTTAAAATTAACATTTATATGCTGGAGAATGCAGAATAATATGCAGTAAGTCTGGGAAGGGGCCTTAAATCCTCAAGGTGCTGTTCAATTTTTTAATATATACTGTTCATGTCTATATATCTATGTACATATGCATGCATGAATATAAAATCAAAGGATTTCCAGGAGTCCAATACAACAGCAATAAGAAAAGCAAATTTGCTAACACTGCAAATTTTGCACTCAAATTCAGAAATCCCAAACTGTCTGGGAGGATGGTTCCTTAATGCTGGACTTCAGTTGAGCTGATTACAAGCAGGCTACCAGTTGCAAAGTTAGAACTGATTTAAAAACCACATATACCTGCACCCATTTGGGGTTTGGAAAAAATGAGATGCAGGGGTATAAAGTGTATTTATCTCCAGCATTAAACTAGGAAGATTGGGGAGTGGCGAGATTCTTTCTGCTTTATTGCATTTTCCCACTACTTAATTTTTCTATTATAAATTCAGGTGTTGCGTGTTTTCCCTGCAGGCATCTCTTGATTCTCAGAAAACAAACTTGGTTAAATAAAGTGTTTTGTAAACTTCTGAAAACTGAAAATTTGGGGCTTCAAAGATATACTTCCTTCCTTCTTCTCATTTTCCTCCCAATTTCTGTAAATACTTTTCAGTATTTAGTTGCTTTATAACCCAATCTTAGATGACATTCATGATTTGAAAAATCCAGCAGCTTACTAGAAAGGAGAAACCAAGCATCTCTTTAGGCCTTGCATGAGAAATAAGGAAAACAAGGCATATCGTCCTTGCCTTTACTTGGCATTGCAGACATAGAGGAAGGCAAGATAGTCCTTACTACACCCAAGTTACACAAATTTAAGATAGAACTTGTGAATGAATGATGGGGAGCTTTAGACCCTGTGGATGGCACCAAAAGAAGACATCTGTGTGCTGAGAGAAGCCTGCCTTACTCTGCTCTCCTACCAGCTGTCCCATCCAGACCACCCATGCCACCAACCAGCATGCCCTGCCAAGCTGGCATCACAGTCAACCCTTGCAAATCTGGTTAAAACTGAAACCTACTCATTTCACCAAAAAAATAACAGCAGATCCACTGGTAGAAGACCTTATTCTGAACAAAACACCAGAAGGGATGGGGCTAAATCCTTAGGTGGCTGATGCCCAGGCAGCTCAGTGTGCTGTGTGGGGTACCGACACTTGGGGAAGCCATAGGACATTGGAGCAACAGCAGACAGGATGGCAAAAGCACCCAGGGACACCCCTGGGGTAAAGGGCAGAGGGTGCTAAACAACTGCAGGTATTTGGTGGTTGTCCCTGCTGCTTTCCTGCCTCCCTGCTCTTCCTGAGCTTATGAGTGGTTTGCGTGTGCAAAGGGTGCCTGGAGGACATGGGGGAGCATGACTGACTGGGCTGGAAGTTTGGTGCAGCTGGCACAGGAAGTGAAACCAAAGCTGAGACCAGGCAGTCTGGTGTTACAGCCGTCTGTATGCCTATTGATCTGAAGGCTTAGTCTGCATTCTGGCTTTATCAGCCGGTGGCATCACGACTGCCATCTCTTCTCTCTCATCCTCCTAACCTGGAAAACACTTCTGAGGGTGCTGAGAGACAGTTATCAAAGATCCACTGCCTAAGAAAAGAACAACATGCCTTAGAAGAAACAGCTGCCTGGAACCTTTGAAGAAAGTTTCCTGACACTTTTTCTATTTAATTAAAAAAAAAAGCCAACCTCAATATATACATGATGTTTCGCCTTGCAGATCATTTCAGAACTGCTTCTGACAGTGGTGGATTATAATGAACCTCTTATCAAGATGTTGCCAGCTCAAGACAGACAATGTGTGTATGTATACGCGCAGATCCCAGTCTTGTTAACATCAGAGAGTGAAAGGGATGGTGTGCGGGAAGATTTATTGCAGGGAATTATCCGTGTACACAAAACAAAGCAAAACAAGCCTGCATCTTTTGCACAGAGGTTTTTTGCTCCTGATCAGCTCATAAACTGGGAGCCCTGACCTAAGGAGCAGAGTTGATGAAAGGATGATCTGCCTGGATTTTGCTCCATTTGATTTAATTATTTCTCTGCTATAGCTGTTGCACACACACATCAAACAGAAAATAAAAAATCAAGGAATAAAATAAGAAACATCCCACCACTAAAAGAACAATGGAATAAAAACCAGATGATTATGTCAAAATGGGCCAAGAAAGGGCTTTCACCATCCTGCATTGCTATTGTAGTTTTAAGGCAGCATAAACACATCTTCATATGGAGACAGAGGGTTTAAACAACAGTATCACATTCAGGCAGAACTGTCCTTTACATCTTCATATAGCATATTGACACAGAAGCATACCCTGTTGAGGCTATCAAAACTACCTCACATATTGCTGAGAGGTAAAACAGGAGCAAGCTCTTAAAGTTGTACTTTCACCCACAGCTTCTTACCAGGGGCTCGAAGCAAAGCTGTAATTAAGCCCTAAGTACTAGAGCTGCTCTGATCTTGAACATTTAACATTTACATTCTGGGCCACAGAGCTAGACTGTGACACTACTGAGGCTGGCATTTCACAGCATAAGATATGGAGCCACAGCTGTCATGCTGTTATTATTCCTGATAGTAATCCTCAATAATGAGAATTGCTTACAAAAGCAAAAGATACAACCCAGATATTTTCTATGAATCTCACAACTGGTGAGTGGGTTCAGATAACACAGCAAACCAAACAACTTATGGATCAGTAAGGTTTTACCTAGCCAAATGTAAGCTCCTTAGCTCAACTCTAATATTTATGATACATTTAATCCAGTAAACAGATAAATTGGTATAAGTGTGAAAGACCACACAACTGCATGTAGGTAATAAAGACCACACACATACCTCTTTTCAGGCTTAGGGCATTAAGAAAATAAGGATGTGCCAAAAAAATTTAGACTATTGGACTGAACAAATAAATAGTGGTCATTAGAGTTGAATAATGGACCACGAATCCAAACAAATAGTCAAACTTACCAGGCAAAAGCTTCCACAGTTTATTTTAGCATTGCTTTAATGTCACTTTCATGCTAACATAATGGGTAAAATCGTAATTCCTTTCCAATTTATAGAAGGTTTTGTCATTGATTTCTTTGGGACAAGAATTTAACCCTATGATTTATAGCATACAAGATCTACAGCAGCTCTTAACACTCTTACATGAATCTACTCCAAAGTCGAATAAATATGACTCATGCTGTAAAACACAAGAAGCACAACTGAAAAAGACAAGTTTATATTAAATATACCAACTCCAAGTTGAAAGAGGTCTTGCTTTAAGCATAATTTGAATCATTGAGGAAGACCCAAGCAGGTATTGAAAATTTCAGATTCTTCTTTCTAAACCTTTCTGTTAGAAATACAGGGCTAAATCCTGCTGATGTGAAAGGTGCTCACTGGCTTTAATAGCAGGAGTTTATTTTGGAAATCAAGGCAAAACATTCTTCTGAATTCTATGTTGGAGTAAAATGGTTTTAAAACTCTGGCCTGTGAGTTTTGTAGGGTTTGCAAGAGATAATTAAGAAAAGCCAATCAATTATCAGAGAGCTTAAAATCTCCTCTTCAGAAGTCTGTGCCTGCACAGGGACCTTCTCTAAACATTAACGACTGAAAAAAAAGTTGCAAAGCACTGAAGTATTTTAAACGAGAAAAAGCACAGGACAGTCCTGTTACTCAGCCAGCCGTATTAGATAATTCCAGTGGTAAATTCTGGCCTCATCATTTATGTGTAGCACACACAGTGATATCCTAGGACATATAAAATCCTATTGTTATTGCATTATTCCATATCTCTAATTAAACCTTATCTACCTAAAGTGCTCCTACATTGCTGGATATATGTAAGTAAGCAACTTGATATTTGCATAGAGCTTTGTACATTCAAAAAGCTTTGCAAACAATAATGAAGTAAGCCTCACAAATACCATGCATGGGAAGCAGAGGAGACATGAATCTCACTTTTACAGGTAAGGAAAGTGAAGCAAACACTTAGATGCTCATGGCCATGCAGATATTCATAAAAGATGACAGAAGCTGCAGATCCACAATGCAGCATAATTTGTGCCAACTGCCCAACCACCCTCTTAGCACAGAACTGTCACACACAATAGCCTACTATTACGTATTTTACTCAAATGTGCAAAGGGGCACAGAAGAGGCATGCTGAAATCCTACGTGATTTAGGTAATCACATACAGCAGCAATTTATAGTTTTCAAGTGTAGCATGTGCCTCATTTGTATTATGACAAATCAAGGTCCATATTGTTATTATTAACTAGTAATTTCTTATACTTCATCTTTGGGTTCAGCTAAACCACAGCTGGTGTCAAGCCATGTTTTCAGTGCTGGTGGTCAGTTCTTCTTCACATGTAGTCAGATACTTTGAATTTTCAGGGAGGGTATTAAAAACCAGACACATAGCAATCTTGGTAGGCTTAAAATATTACTTCCTCCCAAAAAAATGCATTTGAAGACTATCCTTAGAGTTACCTACTAACAGTCAGAGAAACCTTGTGAAGAGAAAAGGAGAAAATTAACTTTTGTAATGAAATTATACCAACTTTCACTGTCCAAGTATCGATAATTTACTCTTATGTGATACCTTCTACAGCATTGCCAGTTTTCATTAAGTGTTTAGATGTTGCAAGATAATTGGGTGTTTGCTTGATTTTCGGAAGGACTCTCCTCCTATTGCATTAAATTGCCATTCTCATTCTCCAGAACGGTTGCCACCTCCTGAAAGGGCCACTGGGGCAGAAACCATGAGTTGGCCTCGCTGCACAGGCCACTTTGCCCTCACAACCACTGTAAAGGGAATCGACACTGTCCTTTGGAAAAAGCATTCATTATTCATGCTGCAGTAGTGCCTGGAGTGTCCCTTAGCAGAGAGGGCTCAGGTTGTAACTGGCAGTCTATGTCCATGTAAACAAGACACAAATCTCTATGTAGCATCTAAGTGTATGGTTAAATGCAACAGAGGAGCAAAATAGATGGTAATAACAAATTCTTTTGGCTTCTCAGGGTGCTTGCTTGTCCCCACCTAAGCCCAGTTATTTTGCAGGTTGTTTGATGCGACGAGAAGGAGGGAAGGGGGCTTCAGGGTGGAGGACTGACATGAGGAATGGCCAGCAGACTCTGCAGGCTTTTATTGGACATTCCTGCTGGCATGAGAGCCAAGGCTGAGTCTTCACTGAAGGCCTTCATTAAGGAGAAAAAGTTAATGATAAAAGTGATATGAGCAGGCACCCTGGTCCAAGATACTTGTTCTTAGGCTGCAACAGGAACAAGAAAATAACCCTGGAAGTATACATTGGGGTTGGTCTCTGTTGTTTAAAGTCAAAGAGTAGAGAAACAGCAGGTCCTCAAGCACTGCAGAACTTGAGAGGCAATGCAGGCTTGCCGAGAAAACAGAGATTGATCTGTGTGCCCATGCACATCTGAGAGAACTTAGCATGAGTTATCGGCGCCCTACACAGAAAAACAGATCCCAAAAGCAACATATCACACCATGAGTTTCAGTCCTCTGATACCTCAAAGTAACCAACTTTGTTTAAGCAAGTCAGTACCATATTAAAATCAATGAGGCCATTTGCTCGAGCTCCTACAGGACAACTACTTCAGAGCCTCTCTCCAGGACAGCTGGGAAGTCTTTGCCAAATTTCACCTGCGTCCAGTTAAGATCCTTTTATCCTCATGCCGGCACTGTCCTTCAGCTCTGGAATCACAGAATATTAGGAATTAGAAGGGACCTCGAAAGATCATCCAGTCCAACCCCCCTGCCAGAGCAGGATCACCTAGACTAGGTCACACAGGAACACATCCAGGCGGGTTTTGAATGTCTCCAGAGAAGGAGACTCCACAACCTCTCTGGGCAGCCTGTTCCGTGCTCTGTCACCCTCACAGTAAAGAAGTTTTTCCTCATATTCAGATTGAACCTCCTATGCTCCAGCTTGCACCCATTGCCCCTTGTCCTGTCATTGGCTGTCACTGAGAAGAGCCTGGCTCCTTCTTAAAGGACAGGGAATGCTCTTCTTCCCATTGCTGCGCCCTGTGTCTTTATAGACAAAAAACAGCTTTAATTTTATTTTCCTAGGTTGAACAAGCCCAGCTCTTCTAATCACCACCTGGGAGATGAACTTCCTGTTTTCCCAGTCACCCCAGCAGTTTCCCTTTCTCTGCTCTAGTGTGAGTTTAACTTTTGCTAGTGGAGATGACCAGAACCAGAGAAAGCCTCCTAAACAGGAGCCCAGTGAACTAATATTCCTCTTCTCTCCCCTTTTGCTGAAAATAATCTGTCAGATACATCTTTGCACTTCTTGCTTTTTTTTTTTCCCTGGTCACGTCACTTCAGAGATTCACTGACATTCTGTGATTGACTAATAGGCCAGTCTTGTCTTTCTCCTTCTCTGTCATTTGCAATTGATGGATTCCCATTTTAACATAAATTCTTATTAGCCCCTAAGTGATTGCCCATGCCATTACATTCTATCACTCAGCTCCTCAAGATCTCATCTCATGTTGCTGAAGGATATTCCATTAATCCCTTGCATTAAGGATGCACTCCAAATTTATCATCGGTAAAGGAAGAATACTACTTTTCTAAGTTATGAGATGATTATACACACAGGTGGGTGGCTTTAAAAAAAACCCACAAAAAAAACCAGAAAACAAAACCAAAGGGTTGGTCACAAGAAAGGTGAAAAAGGTCATTCAACTATCAATTTTAAAGCCTTGTAACATAAGGCTGCCTTTACCTGCTCTTATTTTTTTGAGTGTTTGGCAACGTTGCATCCATCTGAAGAAGCTAAATCCCTTTACCACACTTAGAAAATGATTCTCACATCAATTCTAAGAGATCATACTTCCCGTCTTCCTGTTATGTGGAGGAAAGAGAGGCAGAGATATGTTAAATGTTTTGGCCAAGGTTTCCTGAACAGCTCTATAGGGAAACAGTGCTAATGTCTGAAGACTCTCTTTTCTCTGGAGAGACCCTTATTCCCAATCTGGCCTGCTGAGAGCTGACCCACTCCCCCCTCCTCTCTCTTCACCTAACCTCTATTCAGTTTTGACTCTCAATTAATCATGAGAGATACCTGGGCTTGAAAGAGTCGACGAGAAACAAATCGCCAAGTGTCCTTCAGCGCGGTGGGGGAGGAGGACATGAATATTGTGGCAGATTCAAAGGAACAGCTTGAAAGCAGCTGGAGATCTTTGCAAAAAAAAAAAAAACCTATACACCGCACACACACAGAGCAGCTGCATAGAGGGTGTCATGCACAATATTAATTACAGGCACATTATGGAAGACAATATTCAACATTTCCAGTGCGAAGCATTCAAGACAGGAGCAGCCAGTGCCGCTATTTCACATCCTACACACCTCCACTAGGACTTGATTTAACATTATAAGGTTCCAAGTCTGTCAAGCTGTGACAATTTGTATGAGTGAGATTTTTGGATGTCTCACTGAAATATGCTTTGCAAAAAAAACCTCCTTCATCGCAAGCCGCAGAGATTTTAAAGGCTGCCTTGAAAGATGAATAATAAAAGTAAGGGAGTGTCCCTAAAACAAATCAAAGTTGTCAGGTCTAAGTTTCCTAGTGAAATTAATTTTTAGCATCTTCTCTCCAGCAGCCTGCCTCAGCTGTCTCCCTCTGTGCGCAGTTAACGATCTTGTTGAGCAGATAACCAATCTCTGGTTGATTTACAAGGCCTTTTATTGTCTGAACTGTCTATAATATTTTTAATAGAGTTTCAGTTGATATTGTAGTAAAACAAGGTTCATTTTACATATTTAATGAAACAGTGAAAACAAGCCAATAAAGATACCAAAGGACCAATTTGCCAAACTGTTCCACGCAGGCTGAAATATCTTACTTGCCAAATATCTACAAAGCAAACTTACAGGCTTTCTACGCTAAGTCTTATGCTTAACAAAAATGAAAACTGAATAGCATGCTTGACACCTCTTTCATATTGTGAATTGTTGATATGTTTTCCCCTCTATACTAGAAAGATTTGTCCATCTCTGTTTCTAAGCAAACAACAATATATGCATATCTTAGCAAGGGAGTGTGAAGGTTTTAATTGTGTTCTGCTCTGAGAGCCCTATCTGATGGGAGCACAGTGTCGATATTTTGATATTTGAAGTCCTGAACTGATGTAACTCAACACAATATACACCACACCAGGGAAGCAGGGACTGGGACCTAGGTATTTTAAAGTGATTGATTATGCACTGTACAAGCAGAAATTAAGCCAGTGCATAGGGAGAGCATGTATTCCCAGTCACGGCTATGTCAGGATTTCCACTAGTGTAAAGTAAAACACAGAGGAGTCCAAGGAAATGCTTGGTTTTTTGTTATGAATCCCAGCATAATGCACCTGAAAACAGTGTTAGTAAGAAAATCAAGAGTATGTCAGTTCCTGATTCTTCATCACCCTCCCCTTGGATGGAGGCAGTCCCAGAGGTGCAAGACAATGCATGGCTCAGCCCCAAGTCACCATCAGCCCACACAATCAGAGCTGGCGCTTGCCCTCCCCAGCAGCAATGTGCATTTACGAGTGCTCCAAGGCTCACTCACACTGCCCCAAAGGCACCCAGGCTCTCCAATGTACCTTTAATATGAGTAACACACTAAGCACCATGCATCAAACATAGCAGACCCTGGACAAGCATCTACGACAAGTTTCTGACCATAAGAGCACAGCCAGGAGTGGGGTGAGCTGCAAGCAAGCTGGTGAGGCTTTCAAGACAGGGTACTTGCAGCCAGCCTTTTCTTCCTGTCACCTCTGCATTTTTTAAGGCGCTGCACACTGTTGTTGCCTTATGGTGATTACTTTCACTGCCAGCCAGCAAAGTCTTTTGCATATTAGCAACCATTAATCCCATTGCATCAGCCAGCTTAATTGGGGTAGGCTGTTCTGATTCCCAACCTCTGTCCTCCGCTCCTTCCCCACTCTCCCACCCCATGATGTTTGAGGGATGTACCAAATCTATAGTGTTTCTACATCTGAATGGAGCATATAAAAGCTACTTGGTCAGATCTGGTTAATTGAGGGGACCTGTGGTTTAGCGGTTAGGAACAGGCCTAATCAGGGATAGAGGAGGAAGGAGGGGAGCGAGGGGGGGTTCTTTTTTTATGAAAATGTGGACCTCCCTACAGTAATTCCCCTTCAGCTGCTGCCTCACAGATGGACCTTTTAATTGAATTTTCTTACAGGCCTGAGGGAGGGAGTTCATTTCAGGTCAGGTGAGGCAATTGAAGTGAATCTAATAGCTCTGGTTTCTTTTCATTGGGACCAGAGGGAAGTGTGTTGTTTTGTATTTTTTCCTTTCCCCTCCCTTTCAGCTCAGCTAAAAAGTTTCAATTAAAAATTGAAACACACACATGGTGATTTCCAAGGATTTGTTGTCTTCATTTTGCCGCAAGTGGCAGCAAGGTCAGCAATGTGAGAAATCTGAAGCAGTTTGCATCCTGTTCTGGTTTTGTTCCCCACACAAGGAGGGATGCAGTGTGTGCAACATTCACAAAAGTGGCACGAAAGCATCCTCTTATCTTGTGCTGGCAAACATAGGAAACATCTTCCAGATCTAGAAAATTGTTGTGGGTCAGTTATCAAATTACCCATTTCTGTAGTTTGTTTTTTTTATATATACTGTGATACTTTTCAGGCACAGGAGTCTTTGCCTCAATGGGTTGGTATTTAAACTAGTGAAAAGTAAGAAGCAGCCGTCCCAACTGAAGCACTCTCGAGCACAACTTGCTATGTCCACAGTAGATAAGGTATGACGAGAAGTTGGACTCGATGACCCTTGTGGTCCCCTCCAACCTGGTATTCTATGATTCTATGATAAGAAAGGCTGGGCTTAAAACTCAAGTGGTGTCAATGTAGCTTATACCACCAAAATGTCCTTTCCTGTTGATTCCCCATCTTGTAACAATTTCCAAAGCTAAATAAGCCCTGCCAGCAATGAGACATTTATTCTGAGACAATATATCTGTTTTAGGGTTTTTCCATGGAGCAACATGACAGAGTTTTCTGGTGTGGGCCATGCCTTCAGTACATCAAGGGTATGGTCACTTCTAGCCAGGGCAAGTACAATTCTGTATGAAGGCGCAGGGAATGTCCTCTGGGAACATTGCCGCCAGCAGCAGAGGAGCCAGGATGGCTCTGCGGGAGCTTTGCCATTAAAGCAGGCAGAATTTTCTCAAGAGGCCATCTGGTCACCTACAGCCGGGGCAGACAGAAAGGAGGATGCCACTCCAGGTCATTCACAGGGAAAGATGGGATGCCTGCAGAGAGAAGGGAACCGAGATCCCTGACAGCTGCCAGAGCAGAGCCTGGGAGGTCCTGAGCAGCTTGCAGGGAGGGGAAGATGGGTGCACTGGGGTCAGAGACATGTGGTCAGGGAGTGATGTTTTCACTTGGCTGAAAGCCTCTTTCGGTGCACCACCAGCTTCACTCTCATATATGTTTCATTAGACAGTGTACAAGGCTTTTCAATCTCATTTACTTCTTAGTCACAGTGGCGTCAGATATGGGCTGGAAGGGCTGCTGACCTTTTGAGGTGGAAAGCAGCTTCCCACGTCTGTTCAGACAAATGCAACTTGGGCCAAGTGCAGAGCATGGGACTTAGCTGACCCGGACCCAGCATCAGCCCAAAAATTAAGCACAGTTGCTCCTGAGAGGAAACCACGCTACCTGCAGCTGTGTTGCTGGCAGGACCATTTCTCCCTGCTTCGGTTCAACTTCAGACCTCTGGAGAGTGACAAAACACCTGCAAAATTCAGGGGCTTGACATAGAGCCCCTGAACAAACCCACTACCACCAGTCTTAAATTCTTTGTACAACAGTTTGCACCTTCACTGAAAAATGGGAAAGGAGTTCAGCACACTCAGAAAAGTTTGAAAACTGCCTCTTTAAGAATTGAACTGATGAAGAGAAGATGTCTATGTCTTGTTTTGTTGCTTTCAACCTAATATAAATAAGGAAATCCAGAAGTGCCGATGGTTGAGCCCAGGCAAGCACCAAGACAAACCACCCCATCCCATTATCTTACAAGACAGTGAATATAGCCTCTGCAAAATGCCTCATCTAAATATCTACAAAACAACGGCACATGTAGAAGAGACATGAGGAAAGAGAGACAATGCAGAGTAGACAGCTAAAAGCTAGTGCAAATGGCTAGAAGTTACTGCAAATGCAAATCACGTTGCTGATACAGGCTTTTCAGGTCATCAGTTTCTAAGTAAAAGCAGAGTGCTCCTAAAAGAGCGTGTGAAGATGCTTATTCAGACAATATCAGAGAAGGCCACAATGAAACAAACAGAAAGACACTCACCACCAAATGCATATTGACTCGATCACTTCATGGCTTCATGAATTGCTGGTACATTGTTTTGGTCACAATTTATAAGGAAAAATAAATCACATCTTCTGTCAACATATTCATAAAGTTTCAATATTTCATGTAATGATACTTCTTTTCTAAATGCAACTTCATTTACCTTTAAATTTTTAAATGCTAAAGCTGCAATTAAATGATTTTGCATTTTTTTGAGAAGGAATAAGAAAGAGAAGATCTTACTTGGCATAGCTCTACGTGCAATATCAAATAGCAAATGTCTGTATCTGTGTAAAGCTAAGCTAAACCAGAAGCTAAGACAAATATACCTAGCATGTTGCTTCCCTACTGGCGTTACCAGCATAATCTCATCCACTTTTTTTTTTTTTAATACCCAGCAATGTAGATAAGAACAGCTTGGCCAGTGGGGCTTGGGCACAGATTAAATTTGGGGAGAAGTCTGACAGAAGCCTTCTGGGAAGGGACGTCCTTATTACTATTCCCTTTATACAGCCCCATTTAGAGGCCCCAAGTGGAAACAAAGGTAGAAAGCCACTGCATCCCTGCTGCCAGGAAAGAGGAGGGGTGGCTTAATCAACCATCCATGTTGCACTGTAGCAGAAGGGGCAAAAAAGCACACATTTAGGACCAGATGCTTCTCCTTTAGATGAAAGGATGATTAAAGCACTTCTGCTGAAAACTGTGGTGATACCAGTGTTATAAATACAGCAGTGCATGTCTGACCCTGCCCTTTCAAAAGCACAGAGCAGACTGTAGCTGTGGCAAGGGTATACAGAGGTGAGAAGAGAAAAACAGCAGCACGGAACATTCAACTGAAAAGCTCAGCCCACATAGGAAAATATAAATGCTGCATTTGCTCCTCTAAGGAAACTCGCTTCAGTTTCAGAGCATACCACAGGTGCCCTAAAACTTTTCTAATCAGAAAGAAAAGGTGCTGACTAAAGCCCTGTGTGAGATTGACTGTGGGCAACACATTTGTATTTGTCTTGTGACACCCACGTTTCCATGCATAACCAGAAAGATTTCTTTCAAATGCAAGGGAGAATTCAGAAAAAAACCATTGCCCATTACAATCAGCTGAATGTTACAGCACAGCTGCTTCTGCAGCATAAGACACATTCAGGACAGTGTTGGGGAGCTATTGCAGTTCTTGCTACAAGAGCTGTTGTTTTTTTTCTATAGCACCCCTTCAGCACCTATAGCAGCATGCAGAAGCCTTTAACATACTCCACTAGAAATGCTAGCTAGACAAACATCACATCTGTTCATTCTCTAATAAAATATTATTTCAAGATATGATTTTTAACTTTATATACCGAAACAGTTCTTGCTGCCTGGGCAGCTTAAAACAAAACAAAACCAAAAAACCAAACAAGAAACAACAAAAAACCACGATTGACAATTAGGATGGAATTTCAATCTTAAAAGGAAACAAAATGCAAACTCAAATATCCTCACTGTTCCCTCTATTGTGAAGCATCCACGCCCATAAAACTGATAGAAAGAGCTAAGTCTTTATGCTGTAAGACATCTCACAACTTGCTGGATCCTGAAACAACTATGATATATAAGTTGTCTCAAGCAAAGGATAATTGCAGAGGTTTCTCAAAAACAAAATGAGTTCATAGAAGAAAAGCAGAAGGCAATACTGTTTCCAGGCACTGCAGTCCAGACATAAATGAGAGTGCGTGATGTGACATGCACTGTTCAGAGACTAATATACCAGTCTGCTCAGTCCAGAATCTCAAAATGCTTCTGTCAAGTGAATTTCCCATATAATAATCTTCTAGAGATGCAAAGAACTAATTATAGGAAGCACCTAATAATAGGAAACATAAGCTTTAAAACTGCTAATGGAGAAAAGGCAGGGAGCTAGGAGATTGAATCTTTTGCATTGGGTATTTCTGTTCTTTTGAAATTTCAGTGTGCAGGGATGAGAAAAATGGGTACAGGTTCCCTTTACATGACAGGAACAATAATTGAGTAGGATTATATGTCATCCATGAAAATACTATATTTATGCCTCATTGTAATCCATTCATTGGTTTATGGATCCAGAGTCCCACGGGTAGTGTCACAAATCCACATAATGTCCCCAAATAGTGGATTTTGCATTTGGATCTGTGATGTAGCTGGCGGACACAGAAAATGACATGTAGGCAGACAGCTCCCAGGAGAGCGCACAGCCGGGCACGCCGAACACTGCGGCCAGTCCCCAGCTCAGGCGGGAAACACAACCTTTGGCTCCCAGTCTGGCAGCTTCAGAGAGGTGCTCTAACCTACAGACCGCTTTCTTGCCGGTCATCAGAGATTTTACACATCTACCACATACAAGCGTCAAAGGCAGCTATACCTTGTATGTCTTACGGAGCCATTTTTTCTTTTGCCTCAAGAAGGCAGAAGCCCAAGCCTAATTTCATCTGTTATACTATCTAGAGGTATCACTACAGCCAAATCTCATAAACCTGAGGCCCATCATTATTTCTTTCTTCATACATTAGGAGTAATTCTGAAGTAGCACAGTAACATGTGATAACCCTCCCAGTAGAAGATTTCTTGTGTGGCTTTGTACAAGATCTATACTCCAACTTCCCCCTGGAAATTGAGGTTTTTGCTTTTTCCTGGCAACACTTTCCTTACTTAGCCATTTAGGCTGTACATTTCGTGAAACAAAGATCATTTTTTATTTCATGTCTGCACCAGACTCAGCTAGGCTCCAGTCTTGGGTGAAGCTTTAGGGCAAAATCATAACAGTGATTAATAAAAATTAAAAAAGGAGTTGACAAGACTTTATAACCACTGCTTATATAGATTATATATGTCTGTTCGTAGAGGGATGAGCATTTTGGTAAAAAGCTTTCCTCATAAATCATTAATTAGGTATTTATGAAGAGCTCAGCTTCCAAACCCTTAAAGTTTTAATGAAGCTTGAGTCTTTAATGAAGACAGAAGGAGCAGTTAAAGAAGTTGTCACCGTTCCTTAGACATGCATCTCAAAGAAAGATATTGGGTGTTGGTGTGTTATTGAAAGTTACAGTAAAGTAATAAAATTCTCCATCCACTGTGTCAGCTTGATTGTCAATAAAGATGCGGTCCTACGCTGCAGTTACAGCTGACTGTAAGTAGCCTATAACTATAATGTGAAATCCAGCAGTAACTCTTGTGCTACAACTGAACAGACTCAAAAGGAAATCAACAGCCTTGTGCAATATCATTCTGAAATGTTTATGCCCAAAGTGTACCTTCATGTCAAAAACCCACCCACCCCTGGTTATAATTACACAGTAATGCTCCTGTCATAGGCAGCAGTATTTCTGCAAACCACCAGTGCTAGGGCAGGATCACCAAAGATCTACCTACAGTTACCACTGAGGTCAAACCAGCGAGATGCAGCTGCATGGATTGCAAGATGAAGCACTTTAATCCTTAGACTTCAAGTTAAAAATTAAACAGGTTATTGCATACCAGAAGTCTTGAATTTAACATTATCTCAAAGCACATTAAAACTTGAGCAAACATTATTCCAGCTACTTGGACAGCTCTATCTACCAAGAAGGCCCTAGGACCAATCCAAAGTGTGGACTCAACTGGTGTCAGCAGTAAAACAGATCACCCTCTCCTGGCTGTCTTGGTAAACCCTTTCACATGTGATCATTGCACACCATACTTGACACACGAGGTTTTCAATTTTTGTTATTGCCAGGAGAACCCACAGAAGAGAGCAGACACAGTGGTCTTTCGAAAGAAAAGTCCGCACTGAAAATTATTCCCAAGTTATGATCAGAGGGACTGATGGTCAAGAAAAAAGGGAACCAGAAGACGAATGGTGTCTCAACCTTCAATTTTCCTGCTTATTTGCTTTACCTTTTCTTGAGATATTTTTAAAGATTTTACTATATAAGTGGATTGACAATCTTGGAACTTGTATTCCTAGTACACATATGTCTCTTATTACACCCTTTCATTTCACTTGGGCCACCTGATAGTTAACACATGGTATATTTCAGCCACTACAGAACTTGAAGAATAGAATAGAACCTTTCAAAGCAGTTTTTCATCCTCAGCAACAGCTACAGCTTATGCAGCAATATCAGTGAAGCAAGGGTACAGGTCCTGGTCTCAGAACAGCATTTACAAGGAAGATCTCCACGCTGCAAGATGTCCAGCTCCATTTGGTGTGGCCCATGCACAGAGCATCTCCTTAAAGGATGAAGGATGAGATGAAGCAAGCCCATCCGAGGAGGATGACCTTTTGGGAAGACACAGAAGTTCATTATTAAAATTGTACTGGATGTTTTCTCCCAGTTACATCAGTGCTGCAACTTCTTAGTAGATTAATAAAGGTTAGCAGTCTCTCAGGTACCAACCCACCTTTCATAATGATTAAACCTACCTAGGAAAACAAGTGGGAGAAACATTGGAAATCTTACTCAGGCAAAAGATGTAACAGCTGGAGCTGGGGAAGTTTTCTGTATTGCCTTGACCTAATGGCCCTCTTTGTTAAAAAAACAAAAAAGTCAATGCCATTTCGTAAAGGTTTTATGAAAAGCTATAAGCATGAGTTCTGTGCACCATGCAGACTGAAAAGAAGTGGTCTTTCCGGCCTTTCAGGATCTTGAGGTGTTTAGACTTATGTATGATAATACTTGTCTTAACTGATTTCTACAGAGCCATCGTGAGCACTGGAAACAGAGGTGTGAATGGCTCAGTTGTGAGTCCGAAGAAGGCACATCCTCATCTCCAATTTTCTCCTGGGTCCAATCACAGCTTTGTCATCCCTACCCTGGACACCAAACCTTTTGTGTCCTCCCCACCAGGGCCTGGGGGTTTCATTCCCTGCTTAGGTGCATGCACCTGGCAAGGAGACAGCACTGCAAGGGTTAACGAGTGGACTTCTCCACCCAGAAAACTGAACTGACTCCTTTGAAGCCATTAGTCTATTGTATAAATCCCTCCTAGTTCTGAGGATTACAGAACAAATACATTGTAATGGCTCTGTAGGAACCTGGCCTGTGGGGTCACCCTGACTTTAGTTTGTGCATTATATCCCAAATGACAAAAATTGAAGCACATTAAATGCTTCATGAATGTGAAATGTCCAGAGTTTTAATCTCAGGAGATTTGCAGTCACACAGTTTGTCTAGGTGAGAAAGATATTAATGGAATTTAAGAGCAAGTAGAGTAAGTTAAAAACTTATCAGAGTGACTTCAAGACTGTCACCTGACAAATCAGCTTGCAGCAACACTGCTCTCTGTTAAAAAATATATAATAAAATGCATCCCTTCACTCTCTTCACTCTCCATTTTTATTTTGGCAGTGGAAGAATTTCTGCAGCCCCCCTCACCCTCAGCTCTGCCTCATTCTGTTTCTATTTTTTTGTAAGCTAGCAGAGCTTTGCGTCAACTTGAAACAGCCCAACTTTGACAGGTAAATTCTAGGTGATTTTATCTACTGCTCAGCATACTCTGCATTAGTTGTATTTTCCACTAGACCATTTTGGTCAAGATGTTTGGTTTTTTTTTACCAAGAGAATTTCCATTTCTGACAGAGACCCCAGTAGTGCTCACTGATGGATGGAGGAGAAAGAAATATAACAGGACTGAAATGCTGCCATTTAATATTTGAAATAGTAGCAGCTGGAACATACTGACACTTTCAAAGACACAAACATACACTGGAGTATTCGGCTGTTTGCCTTGGGGGTTATGTGGCATTTGTTAATTTTTTTTAATAGATGTATTCATGAAATTATTGTGGGTTTTTAAAATTATTTTATTTGCATTTTGTTGCTTATCCTCGAGGGAATAATACACTGCGCTCTCTCTTATAAATGCAAACCATAGACACTTCAGAAGAAAGAAGCATATCTTCTATTAAATTACTTTTGAAGACACATTTTCAAAAATTAGATTTCACTTTTCAGTGTGATACCAGGGATCGTCTTTCCTCCTCCACTTTTATATTAGATGGTTTATAACTTTAAAGAAACTTCATAACTTTATTCTTTATGGATTACTGAGGGGGGGGGGAGGTGGGAATAAGAAAAAAAAAACCAAAACCAAACAAAACAAAACCAAACCAAAACAAACCCAAAACACCAAACCAAACCAAAACCAAGTATTTCTTCCCAAGCCAAGACTTTGCAAAATTGCATGTCAGTGGATATTTTCAGCCAATCTGACGTCTTGCTATAATACCATCATAACATAACCTTAACCCAGTGGGGATGAGAATGCGCTGAAGCCTCTCTTATCACCAGAAGGAATCCCCCCTCTTGCCCTTGTAATGAGTTTCAGTCCATCTAATCTCTTTCTCTCAAAGATCCTATGGAATAACAACCTTGCTCAAAAAAAGGAGAAAATGGTGTCTTTATAACCCCATTTCTCGCACACCCGGTGGCACTGGCGCGGTGCCCGTGGAGCTGGGGCTGCACAAACAAGTAGCGGCAGCAGCTTCTTGCCCGGCAGCTGGTGCCCGGTGGCTGAAGCAGAGGCTTTGCAGGTTGTAACCGGGTCTCAGGGTCTATGTCCTCCGGGAAATGATGGAGAAAAGCCCAAGCAAATGCTCCGAACTGGAAGCAGTGCAGCCACATTGCCGAGTAGCCCATATAGCAATCACATCCTTTGAGCAATTCACTTGGGTTATTTTGAAAACTAGGGTAAGGACATTGCCAGGCTTCCAGGGGTGCTGTGAACTTTCCTTAAGCATGAATAAGTGCTGAGGACTGCTCCCTGCACTGAACAAGGAGTACCCACCACACAGCTCACTGAACTCCCATGGCTGCAGGGCTAAGGAGTCAAGCGAAGAGTAAGATCACAAGCCTCTCACACTGCAGTGATTTCATTTCAATCCAGTGCTCCATTTCTTCTCTCCTCACTACGGACAAGTACATGTTTATTAAGGAACTCCATCAGTCTTTCTCCCCCCTTCCACCTTGCTACAAAATGCTTTTTCCTCCAGGGCTATAGCAGCAGCTGGCGCACTATTTCCTTCAGAGGTGTAGCCAAATAATGGCCTTTTGGAGCAGGATCTGTTTCATCTCTCTTATCCATATGTTCCTTTCAATTGAGGGGTTTAATACACTCATTTTCACAGTAGCTATTTGAGTGTTTTTCCTTTTCTGTGTCTATTACTGAAATGAATAAATGTGCACAAGGCAATGAGGCACAAGAGTCAGGTTAATATACCAGAGATTTCTCTTGGGAGTGTTTTTCCAGGGGACCTAGAAAGAGGGGGACTAGCCTTCGCCAAAAGTTGATACCCTTGTCTGGGGCACAGGAGGGTTAGTCATTCTTAAATGAGACAAGAGTCTATCTCCAACAATATATGAGTGCTTTCCCGAATGAATGCAGCATCCCTGGTCCAGAGGATAGCATTTGCTGCAGTAAAACTGCTTCACTGGGGTCTATGATTTTTTACCAATATGACCATACAGCAGAACAGATGTAGGCAGACTTGGCAAGCACTACATATGCAAACAGATAGCTAGATAATGCTGGAAATAGCAGGGCAGGAACAAACAATAATAAGTGAAGCCTGCAAAAGCGTACAGCTGAGCTGTCAAAGCCCTCCTGTTGTAGCCTGGCCTAGACTGTATAACTGGATCCACTGTAAGGGACTTAATCTGTTTAAAATATACATCACTGTATGCAAATTGCTATGTACCTGTACATAAAACAGAAAAACAACGCATCAAGCCAGGGAAGTGACAAACGTGAAAGAAGGGGTGGAGAAGCTGGCAAGTGAGAGCAGAATGTATGCTGTGTCCTTACCTCACCTACCATAAATGTTTTGTTTCGAATAGCATCGCAGTAACAGTGAACAGTTTGAGGGGACATGGAGCAAATCAACTCAGGAAAGCCATCTTCTACCAAGGAGCATGATGGAAGGTCATGGCGAGGCACTTTACCTTCAAAATTTAAACAGATGTATAGTGGCAACATTATTTCCTAAGAAATAAAAACAGATCAGTGCCATGAATTAGGAAAGGACAGTGAAATAAAGAGCAAGCAGTGAGGACACTTGAATATGTTGTGACAAGGGACATAAAGTCTGGAGGGATTTGAGGAGATTGACATGGGAAGAGCAGCAGATTTCAGAAGACAAATCTTTGCAGTGGTATTTTGCATGGGGGGAATATGAAAGCTGAGGAGACCAAAGAGGAGAATGAAGGCATAAATATGAAGGATTGCAGGATCCAGACTGTCACTGCCTACAGTAACGTGATCAAAATTAGCAAAGTTAGGTTTTACTTCGGGATAGAAGGAAGGAAGTGTTCACTAATCTGCTCAAAATTGCTGCAGCCTGTTCTAGTGAGAGATTAAGGTGCTCACTGCCAAATGCCAGGTGCCCTGCTTTTCCTCTGCAGAACTAGGAATCACAGGTCTTTCTTTATAGGCAGCACAAACAGATCAGTCAAAATAGCACAAACAGGCAAAAAGTCCCAATTCGTGCCCCAGATAACTTATAGCCTTGAGAGAGTACACATGAATGCACTCAAAAATACCTGAGGCACACCAAGATGCATTTCTTACTCCATTCAGAACTGACTTCACTGCTCAATTTGCACTCCCTGCAGCACGGCTTGTGAAGAGAAAACAAATGGCATACCAGACCACACAGAGAAGCAATATGGTTACCAGCAAAACATTTATTAGCTTAGGAAAAGAAACACAAAGGCTTCTTTTCAGAATTTCACCCTCTCTTTTTCCTCACATACATAATTTTTCTTACCTGGGCTGTGATTTTATAGCTATCCACTGCACAAAGTTATAGTTTATTTAAAGTGGCATTTTATAGTGAAATCCCACTCCCATTATTTAAAAGTAACTATCCAAATTCTCAAAAGCAAGACAAGAAATGCACCTCCGGAATAGGCTCTAACTATACCACGGGTCTTGAATTTATCCTCATTGGCTGAGGTCACCTCATCACTCAGAAGAACTGTGTCCAAGTGAAGACAAGGGGATGGGAAATATAGTCACCCACACCGACTAACAATAAATTCAATTTCCTCTGCAGTGCTATTACGTATTTCCCTCTCATAGCTCATACCTTTCATTTATATTCCCTTAGCTCCCACTGGCTGGGCTTTTAATGTTTCTCGCACCGAAGGTACTCTAGACTCTTTTTTGCTTTCTCTCCAGCCCTACCCATTCCCTCTGTACCTTGTGCTCTCTCATTTCACCCTGTTCCCTCCACTCTCCCGCTCTTTCCTCCCCTCTCTCCAGCTGCAGCAGCTCTTTCTGTTCCTCTGGCACAGCATCACAGGGTGGAAGCTGAATAACAAACACACATAACACACTAAACCGCTACTCAATTAGCATACATGCTGTCAGGACGTACGCTGACTACCCATCTATTTCCAAAGATCCCAAAAGAGCCAAGGTGGTTTATGCTATTAATATACTGTGGAAAGAAGGAAAATTCCCATCAGGGGCCTTAAATGACTCCATCGGCCCCTTCTGGACTCCGCAGCACTTCTAGGTTTTGTGCAATTTTCCGACTTGCCTGGGTTTTACATCTAAGCGAAAGGCCTCAGCTTGCACTCTCTTTGCTGGAATCGAGCAGCCTGGAAGGAGCGTTCACAAACAGCAAGCATAATGCCAAGGAGAGAGAAGAATAACCAAGGAGACAACTCGCTGCATTGGCTCCTCCGTTTCTCTGGCAGGACTCCCTGGCTTCGCTCAGAATATGACTGACTTTGTTGCTTTCAACATTTTCCTCCATTTCGAAATATTTTACTCATTAGCAATCCTCCTTATGCTCAGAACAGGAGATAGCAATCAAGTTCTCCTCTTCCTAACTGCTAAATGCCTTGATGCCGGCACTTGAAAAGTTACCCTTTCCACCGTGCCTATCTTTCTGGCATTTTTGCTGTTCTTGCTTCACCCTCTCTTTCTGGTGAATCTCACCTGCCTTCAGACATTTGAGTACTGTTTTCTGGGCTGATGATTCATCCAGACAGCCTTTTGCTGCTAGGATAATCTCCTATCCTCAGCCCTGTCTCTATATCACACATCTTCCCATCAGCTCTCACCTGTTTCATTCAGCCCTTCCTGCACCAGCTTCCTTCAAGTTAATTTTTGACTCACTCCTCTCTTTTCCACTACAAAGTCTGCCCATATCCCAAACCCTGATGCTTCTTCAGTCTCAATATCATCCAAAAGCCACCTTTCAGGTTTCATCCTCACAAATATGTCCCTTGTTTGGTCCTTCATTTATTCTACCTTGTTCCTGAAACGTCTCTCGGGCTCTTTCACATGCGCCATCCAATTTCAGTCCACACTAGAGACAACTGCCAGAACTGTTTTGCTTTCATCTCCATCTGAGCTTATTAAAATTCTCTTCACCAAACCTCACTAATCACTCCCCATCTGTAGTTGGGTCAAACGTAAACATCCAATTTCTAAATTCAAGCTTTCTAGTTCACTTTCTCCTTCTTCTGCCTCCTTAGTCAAGGCTCCTGGCATCCCTCCTGCACCAGCTACTGGACAGGCAGCAAGTGCGATGCCCTGTGCTCTGTAAGGTCTCCCAAAGTGAGAAGCCTCCATGCTTAAGTTTCTCCTGAGGGAGAAACTTCTGACATGGTTCCTCTGTGTCAGCTGATGTGGTACATGTTCCTGTTAGACCTTTCCTTAGCTCCCCACTGGTGTCTCCCTTCTCATTGTCTCGGTCTACATATTGCTAGTTCCTGCATCTAGCAATGTAGTGAATGTCTGACCCCAGAAACATGTTAATATCACCAGCACTTATTGGCAGACATTGCAATGCTGAATCACTGCCCTCCAAAGCAGAGCCTACAGAAGGCAAAGGCACCTTCCTTCCCAAACCTACCATGAGCTGGACAGAAAAGCAATCTCTTACCATAGTGAAAATTGAGCCTCCCAGAACAACTACTCCATGGAAACCTCTAAAGCTGTCAGCATCCCTTTAGGTGAGGACTAGCTGCTAGTCCAAGGGAGAGAGTCACCCTGCAGCAAGAACATCACATAGTGTCAGCAGTAACACTGAAAACTCAACCTTCTCTTTCCTCTCCCAAGCAGTTTGTTAGAAGACACAGAAAAGATGTGGTAGAGGTGTTAGAATATTTGTGATGTTGGCTGGATGTAACTGTGACAACCATACTGCGTGGCAGTCCAAGACCACGCAGCAAAAAGTGAGTCAGAATCTGTCAGTCATTTATTGACTTTTTGGGCAAAGAAGTCCCCTGCACCCCTATCTCATGTGAGTGCTCTTGTAAAACAAACCACACAGACAAACAGGATTTGTAGGATCAAGCTGGATTGTTTCCAAAACACATACTCATTGCAGAGAGCTACAAGAAAAAGAGTAGGTACTGAGAGGAACGTGATAGCTTACTGCCCTGATAAATGAATAACAGAGCTATTTGAGGGAAAAGACCAGTTGAGATACTTAGGAAAATTTATTAATACCATTTTTACAGGGATAGTAAATAGAGAAACCTATCCTATTGCAACTTAAATAAAACCAGAAACTATAGTACATGTGAAACTATCAATGAAAAAACAATGCATCACAGTATAACTCACATACTGACACCTCATTTTAAATATCAAAAAAAGTCTGCATTATTGACTAATCACTTCTGAAATGCAGTTTCAGAAGAGAAAACAGCATTTTTGCTCTACTAGAACACAAAATAAATCCACTTGAATCACTCTTTTGAGATATTTTTACAAATAGGTAACAGATTTTATTAAAGAAAACACTTCACTTTTAGGCTGAGAGTTTGCTTTTTGCTTTTTAAAAGCCAAGTTTCAATGGAGCATATCAAGCCCTCTGTAAACAGTGCTGTCAAAGGTAGCAATAATGGATGTCATCTTATCGCTATGTGAACACTATCATCTTGGGGGTGGCACTAAAGCCCCCTGAGATGCAGACACAGACCCAAAAGGCATTTAAATCAGTGAGCTGTTGTTGGATAAGCGCCCTCTTCTCCCCTGGCACAGCAATCAACATGTCGCCCTTCTCATCTCCCTTCTCGTTTCGGTTCTTCTCTTCATATGGGAGCAAGATGACGTCCAAGCCCTCACTGCCAGCAGTGCTGTCACTCTGGGACTTACCTCCCCACTGGATCAGCATGAAGGGTAAATCCTCTCTTTACCCAACTCCATAGCTTGTTTCGGTTTGTTGGTTTGCTTTCCGGTGCCCCCCAGAGTCACCCCATTCCCCATTGCTACTCTGATGGCTCTCATAGGCCCACGGACAAGTTGGTTATTTCAATACCCACCCTATCTCTGATAAGGAGGGCAATTAGATTAGTTTACTGCAGGCAAAATCAATAGCAGACATCTGGGGGGCAGATTAGCTGGTGCTAATTAGAGCTTTTAGACATTATTCAAATAAAATGTATGAGGTTAATCAAGCAAGGTGGAAAAAATCCATAATATTTTAAGTCTGCCCTTGGTTTGTCAACCCAGTTCACTTTGGAATTAGAAATGGAAAGAAATTCCTAAAGTAAACGCAAGCTTTTCTAGGCTGAGGTGGATAGGAAGAAGGGCAGTATTATGTATTCGTAGGGAGACAGACATTTCTTTGTCAGATCAGAGGTACAATACCAGTTTTTAGACATTTAACCAGATTTGCAGAGTATTTGGGAATTTGTTTTAATAAACCTGACAAATACACCTAGCTGTATATTTTGAGCCTACTTACTCTTAATTAATTATTTTAGTTATAGCTATTTATTTTTAAAACACATATTTAAAAGTTGTAGAATTATATATGTAACTAATCAGCTCAAATTCCATGGCAACATTTTACTAAGTTAGCCATTTATTTATATTAATTTAAATAGTATTTAATTTTTTAAATCTGCTACTGTATATGCCATGTAAATGTCTGTTTCAAGACATACTTCACACATTAATTTCCAGGCCATATAATGTAACTCTTTAATATCTTCAGATTACATTGCAATTAGATAATATGTTCAAATATGAAAAATACATTTTCAGGGTAGCTTCCTTTGAGTGCTCATCTATAGAACATTTTGCTTAATAGGAATTTCCTCTGTAGACTATTGGCATTCTCATTTCAGGAAAGGATTATTTCTCCATACAATTAAATATCTTTTTCCCAAAATTGTATTCTTAAGGAGTCATTTAAAGTACAGCAGGAAGATGAGGATGTCATCTTAAACATGAACATGAGATGAGCATGTCATCTATAGTACACTTGAAAAATGTCTTCCTGATTCTCAACAATAATCACAAACTTATAAAAAGAAAAAAGTTGTCTTATTTTAGATGCCTAAAAATAAATTTAATTATGTCTTCTAAGTAGAATTATAAGAAGTCCAAGTATGCGCACACAGTTTAAAGAGGCTTTCTACTTCAGAGGTAGAACAATGATTTATTTATTTAACTAATTTTGGTCAGGGAAAATATAAATCAACAAAAAAACCCCAGCTATTGAATTCTGAGATTGTGCAGTTTGGCACAATCCGCCTAAAATAGCCAAATAAATTATTTTTTCCTAAACTATTGGATTCAAGCACACCCTTAAAATATTTGAACTAAAGCATAGTTCAATTTTAAGTACATTTCCAAGTGCACCAATGAGCCAGGGCTTTGATGAGGACTGGGCAGAGGGAAAGGAGAGAGGCCAGAGTCCCACTGGGTTGCTGCGCCCAGTGGATTTAGATCCAAGCCTAGGGGCTGACTTTCTGCCCTGTTTGGATTAGGGTTCAACAGCAACACATTTGTGAATGTACACCTTGAATCTTGGTGTAAAACAGTGGAAACCAAAGCCTGCTTTGTGAATATTGGAAAAGAAAAGCGTTCCTCAGATACAAAGGAGCCTTAAATGACCTCAAGCTAATGCTGCTATGTATAGCTTCAGTATGAAAAACTGAACAGGCAGGCAACAACTTCACTAATTACCTACAATTCTTTGCGGTTTTGGGCAAGCAGAAGCGGATGCCTGCCAGCATGTGGGATGCCTGTCACTCTTACCCTGAAAAATATGCTGAAAACAGGTTTTGGTTAAACTGAAGGTGGTTTATCAGATCAGCCTCTGAGATGGTATTGAGGCGTGGAGCAGCCCCTTCTCTCGCAGCTCTCCTCTGCATGGGCACACCACCGTGCTGATCAGGGGAATGCTACATCTATGTGCAAACAACAAAAAACATCTAGGTACCTTCCACAGTCCAAGGAACGGACTTACAGTCTCAGAGGTGGCTGGAAGTTAGGGTAAGAAACACAATGCTCCTGTTATATGGCACTACTGATCTGCTGGGCCATACTCTGTATCTATCTAGGTATGTGCAATTTTTTCACTAGGATTTATTTTTACACTATTTTTCCAATGCCTCTACTCTTTGTATCATTTTTTTAGTGGGTTGGGTTTTTTTATTGAGACTACAGCACATTTTTCAGCTATTTGCAACTGCAGGTTTTTTTTTTCTTCACTTCTTTACAAAGCAGAAAATACTTTTGAACCCACAAATGCAAATACCGATTTCAAGATGGTTGAGCCCCTCTTTGGTGTCTCACATGCATCTCATCTCGTAGGGATTTGGTACAGACTGGGGGAAATCTCATGGCAGAGTAAGGCCATTAGCATTGCACCAGTATAAATGGCATCAGATATGTAATTTTATTAAAAAATACATTTCCATGAGAAAGTAATATCTCCAGTAACACACTTTCTGCATAATCCACTTTTGTTTCATATTAGCTCCTTGCAGTAATATAATATAGTAGTATGATTATTACTATATTTATGCCCTTTTCTTTGACTGCATTATACCTAACAGCACAGCTCTTGGAGAATTATATTTCCAGAGACTGAAGTACTCAATCATGTGACATATCTCCAGCCTCTTGAGGTGAAGCAGAAGGGATATATTTTTGAAGACAGGCGCCCAAGATCAACAAAACCATTGCTTTGTTTAAAAGCTGAACAGGGAGCCCATACCACAGGGATGCCACCTTAGATGGAGCTCATGGTCTGGCAACATGGGAAAACAGTGCTTCCGGACAGTATTTTTTATGCTTGCAGAGGTCCCTGTGGCTGTCAGCAAGTAAGGAAAGGGGTAGAGAAAACCAAATGTTAAGGATCAGCAAACATAATAGGTCTGTAATAGGCATATAGGGTTTTCACTCTACTGCAGCATCTTCAGCATTTACCACTATGTGCATAATAAAAATTACTTTATCAGAGGAACTTTCTTGTCTTTTGGTAGTTGGACAATCAAGAGCAAAAATTCTGAATCTGACAATTGAGTGAATCTTTCCAATTTCTCCTAAATTGTTTTTCCTGTGCTTTCTTGCAGGAGGCCACAGCCTCAGGAGTCTCTACGTAATGCTCAAGATTATGTATGAAACCTGGAGACTGCGAACTCCAGTGAAGTAAATCTTTTCCTTTTGGTTCACTGAAACCCTGTGAACCAAATTCAGTGGTCACTCAAAATACTGAGACAGCAATGTACAGATAAACCAACTTGTCCTGTAACCACTGGCAATCCATTTGATAGGTTTGAAATATAACTATACAGTTTCTCTAATTCTGAACGTACTAAATACCCTCATTTGACAACAGAATTACACAAAGTTCTGAGAAATTTGAAATAACCTTTTTTTTTAATTCATAGTAAGTAATTAAAACAATAGCAAGTTAAAAAAAGTATTTTAGGGTTTCAGCCCTGATAGAAAACAACAGGAAACAGTTTCCCCACCCTGTGAAATTTTTCACATTGTCAAAATGTTTTCTGGTTCAAATTAGGGCAGAATTAAAAGTCTTGATAGGATATTCTGAATTCTGTTTGGTTCAGACAAAAAAGTAAATTTTCCTAATTGTGAAGGATTGCACTGGTACTTGTTACACAAGTCACATCCAGTTGCAAAACAATACTCGTCATACCAGTTTAACAATTATAACCACGTATTTTCTTTCTTAAAAAAAACCAAACCCAAACCTCGCAATTGCATCTTTCCCATAAAGAACCAGTTGACAAACAGGCACTTTCTGATGAAAATCATTATGATAATTTTTTCAGTCATGTTCTCCATAGGTTTAACATCAATCTTCCCTGAGGATTTACAGTTACACAGAGATAGTGCAGTAAACATAAGATTACAACCTAGACAAATTTACCATCCCCTCATATGTATTCCCCTCATCTCTGGTGACCGTATCTTCTTATTAAAATTTTAGACAGAGGAATCTCAGGAAAACCTTCTGTAGGCTGAGCTGGGGAGGTGGTCTGAAGGGGATCCCCTTAAGATGCCCCATATTTGGCTGTGATGGGTGAAAGCTCTCAGAAAATGCTGTGCTCTAGACAAAGTGTAATGCTTCAAAATGAGGACTCTGCAACCAGGCTTATAGGTCTAGCAAATATTTAAAAGTGCAGACTCAATAAAAATAGTGAGTTTTATGAGATTATAATTCTTCTCATCCCACTAACCTGTGCCACAGGTTATAAATTACTTCTTTCCCCTGATTTTCCCATAGGAAACAGCTACTTTACCACAGCTGTCTTTACTGGCATCCCCCACATTTTCTCTCAGAGGGTTTAGCTGATTAACATTTCCAGCTAATCTCAGCAATTGTTTTCAACTTGGATTTTGCTTTGATGTCTGCTGCTTCTCTGCTTTAGACCTGATTAAGGACTTGTGTGTGTCAGAGAGCTGCTGCTTCCTCCCGAGAGGACCAAGATGCCTTGAGGAAAGGTCCTACCTCTCCGACCAACCCTACCTTGCTCAGCTACCCTGTGCTCAGCATCAACTGCCAACCCAAGAGGTGGCTCAGGCGGAAAAAGTTAATACATCCCCTAAAAGCCACCATGAGAAATGGCCTTTCACAAGGTCTAAGCTAGCGCAGAGGCTTTACTGAATTGCTTGTTGGCTAATTACAACTGACCTGATGGCCAGCCACCACACCGCTGCTAAACGGAGCTGAAAGAGCGTGCTTCTCGGCATGACTTGGATTGTGTAGCTCAGTCAGTTCCCATCATCCCTTTGTCCCTCATATGTCTGACATGTGGATGAAACCTTCCCTATTGTGCCTACTCTTTTCTGGGAGAACAAAGGGGAGCTGACAATGAAGTGGCTGCCAGCCCATTGCCACAGTCCATATATCCACGCAGCTGTCATTACGTAGTCAAAGCAGTCATGCTAGCAGGAGAGAATAAGCAGCCTACATGACAGAAAAGTGGGCTTAGCCAGAAAAGCTATATTATCATCTACAATACACATACTGCTATTAATATGCTATTAAAGGGAGGGGAAAAAAACCCCACACGCAACCCCGTGACCTTGAGGAACTTTGGTAGCAAAGTGCACTTAAAGAGCAGGCTTGGAGGGATTCCAGTGCACACCCTCTGCCTCCAACTATCCTGAGCAGACATCTAGCCCCTGCCCTGAAAATAAGCAAAGACAAATGTGTCATTAGGCAGGTATGCCTAATACCCAGGTTTTCCACTGGGGAATGCATCAGTTTGCTAAGGTAGTCGGGACTCTTCCTGTTGAGTGCTGACACGTCACATCAGTGGATTTCTTGTTTACAGAAGTGGCAGATTGTTAATGTGAAGGCAATTTCCTGCATTACAACAAAATCCCATGATATATTTCAGTTGTTGAAAACCTGGAATGAAGCAACAGCTCTGTGATATGGAAATGCCACTGAGAGCTAAGTGGTAACTAGAACTAAAGTTTATGAAGTAACTAAAAGTCGATCCTGCATAAAGTAAAGAAGAATAGAAATTCATGAGACAGCTATCCATGGTTTATCAGTATAGGGAGAAAGTTCTTGATTGCATTGCTCATACAGCTTTTCAACGCATATACCAAAATGCAAAGAGGGGAGAAATGGAGACTGCAAGTGGGACCAAAACTGAGGTCACCTGGGACTTCTGATGCTGCTATACATCCACCTTGGAAAAGTCATCTCAACACTGAGTCTCAGTTTTCAGTTATAAGGTGAGAATAGTGATATTTCTCTTTGGATTGCCTTAACATTTACACAGAGGGTCTAACACCCTGAGACCCCAGGGATCTCCCTGGAGCCTGGCCAGGACTAACCCTGTCACTCTCCAGCCCTGCAGCCACTGCACTGGGGGCCAGGGGATGTCTGGAAGCGTGCATGCTGGATTGCCTAGTTAGTACTGCTTTCAGACCCACACAGCCACTCTGAAACCCTGGCTGGTTAGAGCCAGGCCTAGCTGCCTGGCAGCACCAGATATCCATCCTTTCAGGTGCTTCCTGAACGGTTCGTTGCCAGAAACAACAGAAGTTGCTGCGTAAGCTCCAAAAATGAAAAAAAAAAAGAAAAAAGTCATTAAAATAATGCTAAGGCTGATCATGAAGATTTCTGTGTTTGTGCAGGCCTTGGCATTGGCACAGCCAGAGGTGGGGCAGGATAGTGGGACCTTTCCAGAGCTCTTACTGCCCGGTGCAGCCCACTGAGTTTGATCTTGCGTCATGTTTCTAGCAGGGAGCGTAAGGACAAAAAAGATAAAAAACCCACATAAAGTAGACACCCAGTTTGTCCACTCCATTGCTCTGTTCACATCCCCTCCATTCCCTACAAAACAATCTGTGTTGCCTATGCCTCCAAGTGGCTTCACAGAAATGTCTCACAGTCTCTCCTCAGTGGTGCCTCACAGCTCCTTGCTCCCCATCTACGCTGTCCTCTCCATGGCAAACCTAAGGCCTGGCTTTATCACAGTACAGGACTATTCAGCTGTAACTGCTTTGTGACATCATCAGCTTCTCTGTATATGTTCTTTGCCTCAAGCATCCCTTCAGGACCATGATCACATTGCCAGGCAACTCCACTGCCCCCATGATGGTCTCAGGAGTCTTCAGCTGCCCTGACCTTCCCTGTTGTTTCAAAGTAAATGCTCCATGATCTCTTTGAGATTTTGGGTTGCTTCATCCCCACTGCCTGTATCTTCAAGTTCACATCTACCTACTGTCCTCCCCTATCCAGGGTGAACAAATTTCCTCCTTACATCTCCTGCATTTCAGGCAGCTGCTCTGCAACACTGAAGCCTTACCTTTTTGCTTCTGCCATAGAAAAACCCATGGTTTCCTTCTTGCTTCTAGTATGTCTTGCCATGATTTTATTATATTTTGGGGTTTTTTTCCTGATTATTATTTACTGACAATATCTATACTTCATCCAAAAACTGTAAGCCGATGTACATCACAGGAAAGGATATGATCTTGTGATAACCAAGCTACTTCCTCAACAATGGAAGGCTCCCTTTCCCTGTTTTTAGAAAGAGTTTTTCCAAGTTCTCAAAGCAGGTATAAAGTCACCCCCATAACGCTCAGAAGAGGATTCAGATTTGTCCTATGGGGATTAGCATCTCGGCTCATATTTCAAGCCTACTTATCAGGTTAAGTCCATCTTTGACTATGAGCTTCATTTTCCACACTAAACCCTTTTCTTTCCCCTTCCTCCCCCAGGCTCCTGCCACCCCATTATTTGTCCAGGATGGTCCCCAATTATATGACAGCTTTGTAGTTTCAGTAACCCCAAGAAAAAGCTGTCTTTTCTTATTCCAAGCTACTTAGGATACACTGGAATAGAAAATGCTTTGTTCAAGAATGTCACACTGCCCTCCTCCAACCTCAGGAAAACACACAAGCACTGAGGTGATTTTCTCACCAGCTCTCATCCCTTCCTACAGAGATTTGCTTGCAAAGCAAAGACTGCTTCAGCAGGCTGGAACAGGGACTTCATAAGTTTTGTTTGAAGCATGGAAAACTGAAGTGTGATTTTTTTTTTCTAACAGTTGTTCAATAATGTGGACTGGGGGTACAAGCACCTATTTAAGGGTGAAGGAGAGGAAGAATGAGTCATTTAGCAGCTTGGATTTCCATTGGGGTCAATATGATCAAGACAAAGTCTTGAAACGCAGGCCAGTTTTGCAAGAGCATTTCATAGTCTACCAGACAAATGACACATGGGTTGAAGCTGTGCCAATTTATACCAGCATTAACAATGCTGCTGACAAGAAGTCTATTTAGGAGACGGACAGAACTATTATCGTTCACTGGCAATCACACTGCTTGTGCAATCATGTTGTAACGCAACACCCGCCTGCGTTGCCACATGCAGCTCAGCCAGGCTAGCGGTTCACCTCCACCAAAAGAGCGATCTCCCTCTCTCCCTACCTCCTCACATCAGCTCTAGCGCCCATCCAAGACCTCTGTGAGCGGGTTCAGCTCACTGGCCCCACTGAGAACCACCTCATTCTGCTGGACTGGTAAACTTAACCAGTTCACAGTGGTGCCTCAGCAGCACCAGGACTTGTGCAAGGTCAGAGGTGGGGACATGCTGTCAGAAGATGGAAGTGTGGAGGGGTGCTGGGAGTTACCTACCTGCATCATCCTGCCTCCTCATGCTGAGCATCACATTTGAGGGCTTTACTCTCTCTGTTACCCGAGGGAAGGGTAAAATTTTCTGCCACATGCCGTGACAGACTGGATTTGACTTTACCTGTAGTTTTTCCCAGAGGTGGAGTGAAAGAAGAGAAATAGGAATGCATTAATGAAGAAGATAGCCTTTGATAGCTTCTTACCATCTCTGGCAAAAGGCCCTGCTGCTACCTAGGTTTATTGGTTTTGAATTCAGGGTTGCTGCTGCTGTCACATTTGGTTTTTATTTGTTAGAGCAACACTTTAAAAGCCCAGAGTTGTACAGATTCAGCAGAGGTCAAACAAATTGTTTGCATTTTTGCTATAAAAGGGGCGTGAGGGAGAGGGAGACAGATGGTAAATTGGCTGCTAGGAAGCAGAGCTTGAACATTTGCAATCACGTCTCCTTAACTCACAGCTGGCAAAACTCTCAGTTCTGTGGCAGGTCTTTCGGTGGGCAGATCAAATCCAGCAGCACAGAAAACAAAACCCACCAGGAGCCACACAGGGTGAGAAATTATTTCCTAATAAAACTACAAAGCCCAGAACAATAACTGGGCAACACTGACACGTATTGTTGTCCTTTATCACAATCTCTTTATAAGCCTGGTTAGAGAACGGAGATGCAATTGTCCTTTGATGTCTTCGTTCAAAGGACTTTATACCCGCTTCCACCAGTGATAAGCCAGGGAAGGGGGAGAGGAGAGGCTGAAACACAACAGAAAGGCTTGACAAATAAATACCTTGTTATACTTCTGTATTTCTGGACACACTACCGTAAAAGCTACAGCCACGGAAATCACAAGTCAGACACCAGACAAGCAGAGCAGCTTATGCCTGAGACAGCCACTTCAGTGCTGAGAGCTTCCTGGAAGCTCACTGGCAGTTCAACAAGGGGAGCAGTAGAGGTAAACTTAGCCTTGTTTGTGGGCAGCGCGGTTAGCCCCGCTTATAGGCTCCCCAGCACTGAATTCTTCCTTCTGCTACACCAGCACACAGCTGGGGCTTCCCAAATTGTCTCTGGTGACTCCTTGGCTCCCAACTACTCTCGACTCTTTTGCAGTGAGCTGTGGGAGACTTCGTCTGTCCCTGAACACAGCACCATCGCTCTCACACCACTAAATGCTCACCAGACACAGAGCAGAAGCAGCTTATGGACAACACCTGAGTAAATCTCTAGGTTTTTTCCACAGTGACAAGAAGCCTCTGGAGGATGCATGAGCAAAAAGAATATGGCACTGTCCCCACCAGGTTCACAGTGGGACAATATTCCTCTCTGTGCTTTCTTCTTGCTCTGTGCCCCTGCTATGAGGCAGTACTTTCTGGCAGAGGTACTAGGGGAGATAATGTTTGAAACAGTTAAATCTACCAGAGATCCTCTTTCAGAGCCCTAAATCCTATATTCAGAAGCAATGTAAACACTTAGAAGCCAAGGACCAGATGCTCTTGAAAATTCTGCTCCACATCATGCACTGAAAAACCTAGCGACTGCAATATAACCCACTACAAATAATCCCTGATTTGGAGTTTGCCGCTGCTGCAGAATCAAGAGAAATTCCAGCTTGGCTCCTGCTTTTGTTGACCAAACATTAAATCTATACAATAGGGCACTGAGCTATGTTAAGATCACAGGGGCTTTTTAGGTAACGATCAAATTAGCTCCCACCATCTGAAGAGTCCAGTCATCAGTCTGATCACAGGTATAACCATTACCATTTTATTCCAGACACAAAGAGAGTATACAACTTAGCAAAGGTCAGACATGGAGTGTGTGCCAGACCTAAAAATTGAACCCATATGTCCCTGTCCCAAGTCTTAACCTTTCAGAATGAGCCCACTCCTCCTCAGAGAGGATGTTGACCACGAAGATGTGGTCACAGTGTGTGAAGATGCTTCACATTTATTATCACATCACAGCTGAAACCCGGTTTTGAAAACTGTTCATAAATAACGTCAAGTTTCCTAACAAGACAGGCCGACCAAACAGATGTCACAGTTGCTTAAGTGTTTTCAGCATGTCTAGACACCACGTGGTGATTAACACCAGTGGACCATGCTTCTGTACATGCTAGGAAAAGCAGAGCCCAAGATGTGGTAGATGCACAGTGGAAGGATTTTGGAAAATGCAGATGAGATTGGAGAGAGAATCAAGTGTTTTCTCATGTCCTGCCACAAATAGCTGTCTGATCCTCAGCAGCACCCAATTAAGAAAACAATTAAGATCGAGATAGACACGGACCACAACTCCTATGTCAGGATCGTTGCAAGGTGCTACCAAAACATTAGCCTCCTTTGATTTCAAGCACAGCCTGGCAAATGGCAGAAAGACAATTCCCAAGAGTAGCTGCAGCGAGTGCTCCAGCTTCTGCAGACTTTTGACCATAATAGTTTGGAAATTGCGTTGAAGCCGAGACCTGTGAGCTAAAGCAATAAAACATTATACTTCCTACACCACACGCAGGAAGGGAAACCAGTGGATCCTGGAGGAGCTGGCAGAGGCAAACCATGCACTATCCAGTACTTTTGCTGCAGCGAGCCCTACTGGGACCCTGCTGGGAACAGCGTGGTTCCCCCCACCCACAAAAGCCGGGTGCTTCATGCCAGCACTGACAGAGATGGCATCGGTTCTGCTTATCCCACACTTCCCTGCTCAAAGTGGCATCCTGCTCTTGAAAGTCAGCCTCCCTCTTCACTCAGCTGCGAGTCTCACATGGTCAGACATGCACTGCAGATAGTGTTAGCTTTATGATTAGAGCTGTCTGCTGCAAGACATATTTTAAAATTCATGACCTTTCCCATCAGGGTTCAAAACCGGACTGGCCTGAAGATGAAAGCCTGGCTTAGACTCCTGCTGTAAGCTGCTTCCCTTCCTTCCTCCCCCCAGTATTTCTCCTTCAGCATTTACTTCCAATTATTTTACAGGCTGTCTTCCATTAACTCTGGTTTTAAAAATTGCTAATGAATTGAGGTAAAGTTCATTGGTATCTGAAACAAGCATGTGTTTCAACTTTACAGTCCTGCCTGACTATCAAAGGTATCTTCTTTTGTCAGGTAGAAGATGCTCTAGGAAGGCTGCAGCTGGCCTAAAGAGATAGAGCTGAGTTTTGAAGGGAGAAAAACAAGAGAGAGAGTGCTTACACTGCCTGTGAAAGAGGTATTTGCAGAGGGATTGGCCATAATACCAGTAAGATGAAGGAAGGGGTGGAGGAGGGGAAGAAAAGAGGAGGAAATGCAAAACCAGCCACAGCACACGCATTGGCACTTGCACAGTCCTGGAGACCTTGCCAATGGAAATTAAAGAGGAATGTGTTTGCTCTTTACCACAATTAGAAGCAACCAAACTAAAAAAAAAAACCCTCCTCTCAGTGGGATTGTCATGAATCGTATTTTACCACTCTAACACACTCCCACTGCTGGCTTTTTCTCAAGGAAAATCCATGAGAATACGAATGCATTTTCCTAATTTACACTCTGCAGACCAGGATGTTTCTGCCAGTTCCCAGCAACTGCATGAGCTGCGTTTCCTAGTCAGGCTGGCCAGAAAACAACAATTCATTTTGCGAGGCACTCTGGGACTGAAAACAAGACCTTCCAAATGCAAAAAGGGGATTCTCTCTAAATCTAAACCACGTGGGACCACTCATCGCCAACCACCTGGCAGCAAGGCAGCCGCACGTGACTACCAGCCTTTGCAGAGCTTGCCAAGGTGCATGGGTGAAAAGCAAGAATGCCTCAGCAGCAAGAATGCCCCAAGCTGTGGGGAAGCTGCCCATTGCCCCAGATGGCACTGCTGCTCACGTGCTGCTCCACTCCTCCACTGTCACACCTATCCTAGGAAAAGCCCCCAGTCGCTCCTGAGATGCTGCTTCCCTTCCTGGCCTTGCCTCTCCTCTCCTTTCCCCACACACCATTTGCAGGCACTGCCACACAGCTGCCTGGACCCACCCTGGGCATTTCATCTCCAGCTGACCCCTTCTTGGCTGAGGCACATTTCCATGCTTGCCACCGCTTTCCAGGGCCACAGTCACCACAGCAGGATGAAGGAAGATCAGGGGCAGGGGTGGGCAGGGGAAGTCACAGATGGTGGTGTTCTCAGGGCCCTTAAAATAGCCACCATTGAGATGGTGCAGCATAGAGCCATGCTCGGCCCATGCTATCTGCAAATGAAGGATGAACCAGTTGTAAATATCACCTTCATGGGATTTACTCATCACATGAAAGCCATTACACGTGCACCTATGATCAGCTCCACCCAGTTCTTTGCTGGAGATAAGCACAATTTCAGGAACAACCTCCATTACCCTTCTTAAAGCCAGCAATGGTAAAACATCCACAGGGATCTGTAGATGACCTAGCAAGATACATGGCCATCCAAGCTCTCCATCAGTGTTGCATAGAGGAGAGCAGGGAAATGCCTCCACACTGGCACTTGACATGGAGATTAGCAGAGCCTTTGTACTGCTAAATAACATGGAAAGAAACCATGGATAGTCATCCCCGTGAGAACCCAGGCAGCCAAAAAGTGCCTGGTGCCTGACCCAAGCACACTGTTTAGTTGCTTCAAATGCAACAAGGCCTCACATATGCATCTCTTGGCCTTGGTCACTGGTATTTGCAGATCCTGAGAGCCTTGGCAGGGTAACCAACATTTTCTTAGCTCTGGGACTAATAGTCCTTCTGCTCTCTCATCTTTTAAGCCCCAGCCTTCACAATTCACACTGGTTTCCAGCCCTCCAGAGATGCCAATAGGACAGACCTGGAGGATGAGAAGCACATGGCTTTCATGCAATACTGAGCAGAGCAAGCCTTTAAGCACAGCTCAGCTATTTAAACCGAAAAGCCATAGAAGACTACCTACAATATCAAAAACTCAGGGTAGTGATGGAAGCAACTCAGGTCTCCAGGAGCATTTAGTCTTTCACATCCGGTTTTCCCTCCCTGTTTCAAACAGAAAATACAAGTGTTGAATTACCTCTATACTTCAGAGACAGAGCTCCTTCTTCCTTGCTGAGTACCACAGAAAGAGTCCCATCATCAGTCCGTCTTTCCCCCAGTAAGGGTAAGTTCTGCAGTTGTTGCCAGAGTGGCACTACTAACTCATAACCTCAAGATACAGCTGAAAAAGGCAGAGACAGTTTGCGATGACCTGTGTCGCTGCCCAGTTCGGCATAACAAGCAAGGGCTGGCAGCATTGCATATCATTGTGCAAATGCTGCACAACAAGAGACTGATTCATGTCAAACCAGGCCAAGTGAAAGCGCTTCTTTATCTCAGCTGAGCAAGAGTCCCCTTGCCGTTAGTCTGCAAAATGCAGGCTGAACCTATGGACAGGGACCAAGGAAACAGAGGACCAAGATAGACTGCAGCCCAAGAGAGCAATGCACACAGCTGTGTGTCAAAAGAAGGAAAGTGGGAGCTGTGATATAAGCCACTGCCAGTTCATTTTATCCTCAGACTCACACATCTGTAAAAACCAGGGCAAGTTGGGGACATGGCAAATGACATGGACTATGGGGCACATCATGCCCAGTTGCCAGTGCTCCTGAGAACCGGCAATAAAGCCTCACAATCCTCACAGAAGATGCAACTGAAACACACAGGGACAGCTTGCATTGACATGATACCCTGACTCTTCAGTGTGTGAAGAGTAGCAAAGAAACACCCATGAACCAGGCTCTTTCTGTTCCCAAAGCTTCTTTTCAAGTGCCTGTTACTTGAAAAGAGCCTGGCTCCTGGAAACAGTGGGAATTCTCCTCTGTTCCTCAGAACCTCTTGCAGTCCTTGAAGGTAAAAAAAAAAATAAAAAAATCAGTCCTTAGATGAAGGGAATATCCAATTTCTGTCCTGTAAAATACTTATTCTATAGCAGCACAATGTTCATATTTTGAGACACACCCAGTTTCTGGCACTGCTGTGGCCCAGAACTGTCCATTATTATTTTTGGCATTCTTATAGGTCCACCACAGTGTATGTGCTCTGCCTACAAACACCTACTTGGTCCATACTGCACTGTTTTGGAGAGGACAACCTGCTTGATTTTCCAGCTATTGCTGCTTTCAAAGTGTTCTTCATCAAAGACCAGCACAAGCCCAGCACCCCCTACGCAAATGCTGCTGCTGCAAACCACACCTATAAAACACGTTTTCCTGTTCTGCTCTGAGAATGGCTTTGGACTGAAAATTTACAGTGTCCCTAGTTTGGCATGAGACAACTGAGTTCTTTTGTATTAAGGTAGTTGGCATAAAAAAGGGAGGTGCCTGATAGTGTGACCCAACAGGGAAGGGATTTTCCTTAGAGGTCCAACTAGAGAGAAGGTAACTATAGGCAGAGACCTGCCCAAACGCCTGGTATCAAGCCTACAAAATTCCAAGTCCAGCAGGCATCCAAAATAAAGGCAAATGCCATCATCCCACGTCTACTAATGAAGAAGGATGTAAGCATCTGCATCCATGAACTTGGAGTACGCATCTTGGAAAAGGAACAAAGAAGGATCAAAGATACAAGTGCTAGGCTACACAAGATCCAACTAGACATGCCAGCTGGCCAATCCAGAATATGATACCAAATCTCTGTCAGGACTAAAGCTGATATTCAGTTACCCTCAACAATTTCTAAACAAATTTGACCCAACATTATTGAGATAGTTGTCTCATGTTGCTGAGGTGTTTCTAATCTGATTCTAGATATCTTACCAAGGTTTTTATCCTAGGTGCAAATATACATATTATCCTACTGGTTAGGGCTCTGGCTTTTGATATTGGGAGACTTAGATTTACAATCCTGTCCTGAATTAAGCAGTGGCCACCTGGTGCCACATCTTGATTCAGCAGTGATGTGAGATACTAGAAATATGCTAGTCAAAAGAAAAAACAAAAACAAAAACAAAAAAAATCGTCAGTATTAATGAAGTTCAGACACTAACTTGGACAAGCAAAATGACTGACTTGTATTAGTAGACACACACAGGTTCCACCAAACTCACTATTCGCACCCACTTAACTTGAGCATAGTTCTAAGAATGTGAAGACTTTTGCAGTGCAAGTAAAAAAAGAGAAGCCACCTGATATTATATCTCCTTGCTTTCATGCTGCTATACGAGTAGATAAATCTCTTTTAAAAGCAAAAAACACTAATTGGAGAACAAAGATGACTGTATAAAATTTTGAGAATAACCTAAAGAAATTCTGAACTTTGCAAGAGTACTCTATTCTCTATTAAACTCTGCAGGGTGGTTTGAAAGTTCAAAGAAGTTTGTATCATGTTTTATAGAATTTATTTTCATAGCCCTGTTTAATTACCCTACATCCCCACTGGTCTCTTCCTCATTACATTCAATATATGTTTTTCAGATGGGATACCAGCATTTCACTGCCCTTTCATAAAATGGCAAATTGATGGCAAGTTACATCTGTTTCTCCCATTATGGATATTTGATTTACTAGCACTTGCAGTACAATGCGCGATCACTGAGGAAGCTGTTGAATTTGGTCCGGAGGAAACCGAATGAGGCACAAAATATTGAAGTTCTGTGAACAAAAAGTTTTTATACCTCTGTATATGCCAAAGCATACTGACCTGACAGGCATAGGGCAAATTTCTCCCTCTCCTGTGCAGATGGGATGCACCAGATGCCTTGTGTATGCCTCGTTTCCTATCACACAAAACAACTATTGCAGGAGCAGCAGTAGCTTCCAAAGCTTCCTGATGCTGTTTGGCTGGAAGCCTTTGATCTACATCCAAAAAGACCACTCCTAAAATCCAAAGACCACCCCACTATCCCCAACTTCTCTGCAAGCAGCTTCTCTGCTCTGAAGCCAACTGGAGTGGCAGTCAACACTAACTGGGGGGTTGGTGCAGATGCATCCACTGTGAAGCAAATGAAGGTGAGCACTTACATCAAATAAAAAGAAGACATTATGTCACCCACTGCTTGTGCAAAACAAGGATTTGGAAATAAATTCACTCTAGAAGGAAGGAAGGAATACAAAACATTTGTTGCATCAGATGTACGTTATTGGAGATGTATGTGTGCATTTGTCATGTCTGCGTTTCTTCTGGAAGCCTTTACATGTTGTTTATAGACACGCTGTTCATCTGTGTACTCACCAGAAACTGAATTTGGGAAAGTCTCAAACACTGCTTGCAACCTCTTTCCAGAAAAAGTATTCCCGGTGGCTTTTCCTGTGTTTGTAAGAGATTTGTCCCAGATTCTGCATTGATCACTCGCCCAGGCTCATTTCAGTTCCTCCGTAATGAAGAGCCATGTGCACTCTGTGCTGAGTAAGAAAAAACGAGCAGCAGAAAATAAATTGTCTTTAGTGTAATCTGCTTCACTTACCATCACCCGAGCTTGCCAGGTTTTTTCCCATTCTGCCCTTGTCTTCTCTTCCACCTTTGAGTCTATTAACACCTCTAAGAGGAGGAAAAATGTCCAACTGTTCTCTCTTAAATTGGAACACACTTGATGAATACATTGTACATGCAATATTAGACCATGTCTATGACCCTCTCAGAAAAAATGTGTCAAATTCTGCTTGTTTAAAAAATTCTATCCTCTCCTAATTTTGTTAGCTACACGTTAGCTCCTAAAGGGCTTACTGAAGACCAGGGTGTCAGGTTTCCAGACAATGGCAAACACTAATGGGAGACAACAGTGCTTTGTCTTAAAAAGTGTACAAGCTACAGCCTCGTTTACACTCATATAGAGTTTTACAATTGCAGCAAAGTGAAAATGCAGAGTGTACTAGCAAAAAGGTGCTCTCGCTGCAGTCAGTCTCCTGCACAGGATGAACTGCCCTAGCTAGAGGAGATCCTTACCACTAAAATAATTTCCATTTTAGAGCCTGTCACAACCATGACAAGGCAGAGATGTTACTCTCTGCTCTGCATTGCTACCCAGTAAGTGGCTGGGAGCATATGACAAGTGTGGAGCCAGTCTAAGGCAGCAGAGGGAACCAGGATGGCCAGGAAGGTGTGGTTGGGTGCCCAGTGCCAAGGAGCTAGCCTGCAAAAGCAGAGAGAGCAGAGCCCAGACCTCCGGAGCATCAGTTCAGAGGCAAAGCCAGGAAATGCTTGCTCTCAGGATCAGATGGAGGGCCTGTGCTGCAGCAGTAGGATTGCAAATGGAGGGGACTGGAAAAACAAGCAGGAAGAAATCTCATTCACATAGGTGCTTTACATCCAGCGGTGCTCCTATGGCAGCCTAGCACAAGTGCTGCCCAAACCAGCCCCATGCCTGTCCCTGCTGTACACAACTGCTCTGCCCAAGCTGCATATTTCTGCTCCATTTCCTAAGTTTTAGCTTATGTCTGGCAAATAAAGCAGCATCCATCAATCAAGCTCAGCAAGGCTGTTATCTGCAAGAGCAATAAGTCTCTCTCCATACTCTCGCCCTCCAGCTGCCTCCTCAGCCAAATGAACTAAGCCAAACCACCCTGAAGCTCTCAGGACAGGCCCATATGCCCAGCAGCTGGAGAAGGCATGCAGAGAGCACAGCCTGTGCCTTGCCAGGGCCATGGAAGCTGCTGGAGGTTTTCTTCTCCAAACACAGCCTTATCTGGATCCTTGCACAACCCATCAAAACGGGCAGACAGCAGCCACCTCCAGGCCCCGTCAGGAGCTCCCAGAAACCCCAGAGCAACATGACAGAGGAGAAGCATTTCTTCTCCCTCTTTCCATAGAAAGGATCCTCAAGTGATGCATAACCTGAGATGACAGGTAACATTGATTGTTGGAAGCTCTCCTGAACATTACACTACAGGGATCTTAATAACATTATCCATAGTGTCTTATATAATATACCTAAATGCATCCAAGAATAAAAGGAATACTTAGTGGGTCTTGCTACTAAAACATGTCAGAAGCATTATTAAGAGCAGTAAATTAAGACAATGAGAGATAATTTTACAAATGAAGGCCTGAAAATGTCTGCAATTTCATGTTATGCCTGAAAAAGTAGCTGAAAATGGAAAAATAAAATGCTCATAAACTTAAGGCACAGAAATGAAAGGCTACATGGAGATTAAACAATAATAGTATGTAGGGGAACAGCTACATATGCACACAACAGTTTTAGGAGTCACGCCTTCTATGAATAGGGCTAACAAGAGGCTTAGGCAAAGCAAGTGACTGCCTATGGCAATTTCCAAGCCTGCAAAATGACCGGTAGTGTCACCCCAGTGGGCTGGAGGTGGAGGGACAGTAGCCCCCCCAGCCACTGCGGCTGCCCCACGGCTCCCTGCCAACCCACAGCAGTGAGACCACGGAGCCCCCAAGCAGGCTCCATCCCTGCCCCAGCTGTGCCGACCTTCCCCTGCCTCCTCCAGGAGCTCCCTGTCCTGGCCCCTCACCAGCTCCCTTCCCTCACCTTTTACATGGAAACATTCAATGCTGCCCACGCAGCTGAGGAGTTTGAGCAATTAACCATCGCTATTTCAGAAACAACATTTGTGGTGTCAGCAAGCCAAAATAAACCTTACCTTCCGAACTGATTTACTGTCTTTCATTTTTTCTGGAGAAAAAAAAGGCAAAGTGGTGCCAATAGTACATTACTCAGCACTAAAACTGCTAGTCTGGTCACTACGAGACTTGTGCTTTTCCCATGGATTTGCTACCTTCTGTCTTTGACCTGGCCAGATTGTTTAATCTCTGTATTTTTACAAACTCACCTTTAAAACAGAAATCGGACTGTTCACACAAAGGGCTTTGCATTGTGGAGATGAAGGCATGGATTAAGTCAGTAACTATATAAAATTAATTTTTCATTTCAAGATGGAGGGGCACCGACCAAGACAGTCTTACAAAAATGACTACGAATAAATACACTTACAACTCATTGTATGAGGCAGTTCAGACTTGCACTGGAGAGAAAAAGACAGTAAGAAGATCAGCATAAGATGGATTAGGAGAAGTTTGAAGGAACAGTTTGAAAAAGAAGTGTGATTGGCATGCAGAAGGTGGGCAGATTTTCCAGACACAGAAAGCAGCATGAGAAAGACTTCTAGCACCAAAGGAAACAAGACAAACGGCCTATCGAGCAAAGAAAAGTAAAAATGGGAGCTATATTTCCAGCAAGATAGATGTCACTGTTGCTCCCACAAAATATGTGCAACTATTTTGCAACATCTGTTCTCAAAATGTCACATTTCAGCAAGACTGGGCATTGCCCGCATGTGTAAGAACCTAACGTGCACGTGTTTGTGTTTTGTATGGGTTCATCATGTTGGTGCAACTAGAAGCTGATGTTTGAAAATTTGGCCCTGAATAGCTTCACTGGAAGCAGAATGCAGACAGATTTTCATGAATCTCAATGTGTTTTATTTTCATGGCAATATCTTTGCTGAATCCAGCAGAAATACCATTATCATGATAAGCTCCATTGTGTTGTGAGCCTAACCAACCCACATAAAAACCAGGGAACCTTAATTTTACATTAGAATTAATTTCTATGTTAGCAGACTGTAGGTCCTACACTACCTGCAGAATTGAGTATCAGTATTATAACCAAACACGGTAGCAGGAGTGCCACTTCTTGAAGCTGCCATCACAGCAAACGAGAGTGCTGGCTGGTCAGAAGGCTGGGACAAGAAACCAGATGAGGAAAAGAAAAGGAGCAGGTAAAAAATGCGTTTGCACAAAGAGCTCATGGATCATAGCTATAGAGAAGTCTGAACTTCTATAGAGCTTCTATATAGCTATAGAGAAGCTAGGAAAAATGGACTGAACTGGGACTTTGTTGGGCAAAGCAAGAGGTCCCTAATTCCATGGACACCTACCACACTCTCTCCATAGGATTTCAGCCTCAGCCAGCTTGGATGCACTGAGCATGAACCAAGATGAAGCAGCAAAGGCTCCTTGTATTTCTCCTGTCTAGGTGTATTTCACCTAGTCTAGGTGATCCTACTCTGGCAGGGGGGTTGGACTGGATGATCTTTCAAGGTCCCTTCCAACTCCTAATACTCTGTTTCTGTGATTCTGTGATTCTGTCTTGCCTGTTGCAAAACGGGGGACTGAGACTGCAGACTGCAGGTGGAGAAAGGAGAGCAGACAAACCCCGACCTGGGGAGGTACACCTGCCTGCTGCGGGACTAGGTGGGTCTCTTAAACCAAGTGGCTTTTAGGACTTCACCAGTGCAGAGCTCCAAGTACTTTCTCTGAACTTGGTAGAACCATTTGCTGAGCAATGGCAGCTGAAATGGAAGTCAGTGGGCTGTATAAAATGCAGACATAGGAGTAAGGTGATAAAGAGAATGTACTCTGGGGAAAAAAAAAAATTAGATGTCTAAACGTTGCATTCACTTTGACCTTGATCCTGCACTCTTTGCTGCTGTTCCCACCTACAGCATGAAAGTGATGCTCTTCCATCTCATGGTTCTACTATGAAAATAAACGCATTAATATTTTTTAAGCATTCAGGATACTGTCATGCTGAATGACAGCAAAAACCCTCTGAGGAAATTAATAACTGTCTTCAGTGTGGTATCTGAATAGGATGTTGGAATTAAGGGATCAGCTTCTCCCTCGACCATTAGAAAATGATGAAGAAAAACTACTGAATAGCTGCTTAGTGAATGAGGGCTGTCAGTTCCATGGACTGGATGAGGAACCGTCCTGTAAAGCTCATTTGTAATCGTGTCCTTAAAGCTGGTACCATAATGTACCTCCTCTGCAAGGCAGCCAAGCTAAAGTTACCCTGGCAGCTCAGCTTCGGCTCCGTTTTCAGCAGGGGCTGGCAGAGAGGAGTGTGAAGATCCTCATGCACAGCACTGGGTGACCAACTATGAAAAAACCCCTCCCATCTCCAACATGGTGAGATTTCATTCTCTAGGTTGACTGCCACTGAAAAATATAGAGCATTCTTACACATTTACAGCCCACGCAAGGCAAAACACCCACCACACAAAACACAAGCTGCTCTGGAAGGGACAGAATAAGGCAATGGAGGTGGAAGGGGCTGAGTGGAAACAGGCAACTCACCTGGCCAGAGTGAACCCCCAGGAAGCAAAGCTGAGGGGAGCAACACAGGTGAGGAAGCTCGCTGGGGCACAGGGAAGGAGAACCGAAGGGAAGACAAGGAGAAGGCAGAAGGGGTAGCTGACAGCGACCATAGGAAACTGCACCCCATGAGAAACAAGGTATGTGATCAAGTCACGCCTGAAAAAACATTCACTTAAAAGCCTAACTATGATGGGGAGGGAAAGCGAAGCCCCTCCTGTACAGCTTCTTAAAATGACTCCCAGTAATGTCTCAGCCGATGTTAAAATCCGATGCAGGAAGGCTATGAACAGAGCTTGTTCAGGCAGGCACTGAAATCCAGGTGAGAAGCAGCTAGCAATCTGGCAGAGGATGTCACAAAGCCAAATTCTTCCCTCGAGACCCTCTCCAAGGCAATACAGCTTTTTCCAGCCTCATCCTGCAGGCAATGGTGCAGGGAGCCCTACCTTGCACTTTGGGCTCAGCCAATGCTCTCCACAAAAGAAGTCAAACATCAGAAATAAGCACTCGTCATAAATAAACCACCACAAGCTGAACCAAAAGAAGCCGCAACCCCGAGCCCAAAAGCAGAAAGCCATTGTTGTTTCAAGGGCTGGGTTTGTTCCCTATTGTGAGCATGGTAAATTTTTATCTACAGATCTCCCTTTCAAAAATGCCAGTCCTTTCCTAGGCCTGCACTTTGAGGTGATTGTTGCTATTTGTGAATGACTTGGGAATTAATTAATGGAAAGCCAACTGGCTTATAAATGGTTGGCATTGTGAGCAGCCCAAAACCATGGGGAGAGCAGTTTATGTGGTCAGAGCCACATTCAGTGCTGTATGTCAAGGGAGAAGATTTATTATCACAGTAGGTCCATTTTCCAAAAGTTTGCAAGGACTGTTTCATAATGAAGGGGCACTGCTCACAGCACAGTCAGCACCTATTTTCTTCTGGGGTGCATTATAAATCCCAACTAGAAGAAGAGGGTGGGGGAGGGTTGCTTAGCACTTAGGGAATGACATCTCAGCACAGGAACAGCATAAATAATATATTTATTATGGAAAGAAAGAAGAGAGGAAATAAAAACAGAAGCGAAACTTCTTTAAAAAATAAAAAAGAATACAAAGTAGTAAACTTATTTTTATCCTGATGACAAGAATTGAACTCCCACATTACAGCTAATTAAATGAAATGTGCCTACCAAGCGGGATTATAACCTATAAATATTTTTGGTTGCTTGCCTCCCTCAGAAGCCATCTTTGATTTAAAAATATTGCAGAATCAAAACAAATAGCTCATAATATGGTTTAGGCACTTAATTAGAAGAAGGAGGAAGAAAAGGCATGTGTACTTTTGTATAAAAATAGTCAGCTGGGTATTTTAAATTATAAACATAAATAGACCAAGTTAAAATGGAGAGTGGCCACCGAAAACATCCCCACTGATCTGCAAGTGAAGGAGTGAGGTTGTGCCTCAGGCCATGTCCTTGTTGGTGGGCGAGGGGCTGGGAAGGGGCCAAGGTGGCTGTGGGCGGGCGCGAGGCTGAACAGCATTTACTCTGGAGGCAGAGGACATCGGCAGGGAGAGCCACGCTCTGTGAGAAGCCTTTTGGTCCCATCTGTATGTGCAACAGTGCTAATTAAAGGCCCAGTGGGTGCTGATGAAATGGGCCTGGCAGCAGGACTTTCTATGCCCATGTCTGCCACTGATGTCTACATGGCCTTGGGCACATTCCTCAGTCTCTGTGCTCCAGGCAACATCTTCCCTCCATCCTTTCCTGACGTGTATCTTATCTTCTCCAGCTCACTCCCTAATTTTTCTTGCAGTCTGCTGCCTGCAGTAGGTTAGCTACATGTCCTTGGGGCCAAGGACAGTGTAAGGAGCCTCTGTAGCTGTGATCAGCCTTATCAACTTTGTTCTCCCCCAGTGAGGCTGGTGGGGAGAGGGATGGAGTTCCTGGGCATGGCTGAAGCGGACTAACAAAGAGCTCTCTCCTGCCTGCAAAAAACCCACTGAAGCAAACACTGCTGGTACCCATATTACCCCATTTCCCAGTCAGCACAATTCCCTCTCTCACCACAGCCTTGCATCCTCCCTGCAGCAGGGATGCTCTAAAGCTCCCGGACATTTGTCTGGGGTTTTACCCTGAGATTACAATCTTGAAGCGATACATGGATCAAACAGCTCTTGAAAACTGTGTACATGTAAAGGTATTTATAAGAAGTGCCTTATGATTTTCCTGACAAACACTACACCAAGAAAAATATCTATGTTTAATTCTCCCAGCTAAACTGTATGTATATTATGATCTTCCTCAGAAAGCTTTGCTATTGTTGTGCTTTCTTGAAAAGAGAATAAGAAACTATAATGATAGCAATAAAAATTATGATGCTGCATGTTCTCTTGCCTCTTACAGTGAAATTCCTAAAGCTGTTTAATAATCATCCTGTATTTCTACATAGCAGGGAAGAAAATGAAAGATAAAGTGAAAGAAGCCAAAGAAGTCCCATGAGGAAAACTTGAAAATTCATGCTTTTACCAAACCACAAGTGAGGAACCAGACAGTGTAATGTATATAAATGAGAGCAGCAGCTCTATTTCATGCTAGTTAGACCATCAGATGTAGAGACCATCAGTGCCAAGAACTCCCATGTAGTTAGTTTTAAAAAGAAATCTCATATACGATGAGGTAATTTTCTGAAAAGACGTTTTTTGAATCACTTGTCTGGAGGGTTTCCATAGAAGTCATCCTGTTCTCAGAGCAGTCTAAGAGTCATGTTATGATCCTGATACCATTCACAAGAGCTAGAAAATTCAGAAATTAAAGATACTGCTCATTCCTTGGGTCATACTATGTGCTCAGACTTTATTACATTGAAATAGCATCTCTTTCTTTAAAGGAGAACTCTGACAAAAGCTTTCCATCCCTCTCTGATAATGATAAGAAAATAGAGGGGATGGGGGGGGGAGGAATCAACACTGTAGAACTGAACAGCATGAAAGGCTTATCTCCTCCTTCAGAGACTTTGAATTTTGTGGGATTTCCCTCACATTTATAAGGGGATTAAATGCAGCACTTAAAAAAAAGTCCTTACCATACTATATTTGTTTTCTCTGAGCTTTGTGATCAGCAAGAAAACCAAAGTACCACGTCGATTATTTTTACCAACAAACAACACATCCCTCCTGAGTTGAGAGTCTGAGCCACCAGGAGGTTTTCTCCAGCTCCTGGAGGCCTTTCCTCCATCGCCTCTGTAGCCGATGTCCTGTCACAGAATGACAGAATATTAGGAGTTGGAAGGGACCTCAAAAGATCATCCAGTCCAACACCCCTGCCAGAGGAGGACCACCTAGACTAGGCATCTCCTGTCTGCTGCCAGGAGTGGGGTTTCTCCTACCTACACCTTGTGTCCTGTTACTGCCCTTGGTGGCAGGACCAGCATCTGGGACACATGGAGCTGCACAAACTGGCTCCTGCCAACCTGAAATCTGTGTCACAGCAGCATCTGAGCACTTCCCTGTCTCTCCTGAAGACCTGTGTCAGCATTTTACAGCACAGGTGCAAGGACACAGCTTGCAAATGGTCATACAGAAGCTATGGTGTAAACCAGGGCTTTGAATCCCAAGTGGCATCCTCGTCCCTGGGTGACCCTTCCCCATCCGTGCAGAAGAGAAGGAAAGGGCAAGTGCAGTGACAGTCTTTATACACCATTGGCTCCTCTGCTGCAAAGTCACCTCACACTGGACAGAGGAGCAGAAATTGTAGCTTCAGTCTGCTGCTAAGGAGAAAAGTCCAACCAGTTGCTCTCTTATTAGAAAGAAAGAAAAAAAAAAGGCAAGAAAGGTTTAACTGGAGCATTATCAGAGATTTAGAAGTATTAAGAGCCTGTTCAGCTGTGCCCTTGCTAACAGGTGTCCCCAGCAGTGAAATGCAATTAATATGGAGCGGATTTCTGGGAACATGGGGATGGATAGGTCAGCCAAATAATCCCACATTAAAACCAGTGGGTTGTTTATAGCTAGTAGCCCAAGGCAATTCTGATAAAAAATACAAACATTCAGGTGGTGCTGGGCTTGCTGAAATGTTTTGTAAATTCTAAGGCTTTTCACACCATAGTGGCACTCACGATTCTGTAAAACCCTGGCAACAAGCCAGCAAAGCCAAAAAAATGCCCCGCACTCGCACATTACATGCTAAGAACCACTTTTCTCCTGCCTTATCCCCACTCTCTGTCGCCTTCCTCAGCATCCTGGTCTTTACCGTCTCTCATTTTCTTTGATCTAGTTCTCAAGAGAAGAACATCTGATCCCAGTAATCTCAAAAGAGCAACAACAGTGGGAGGCCCATTAAATCTCATTTTCAGCTTGTCCTGAGAAATCAAGAGGAGGGAGAGGACGAACAAGAGAATCCCAAGCATGGCAGTTGCTGTAAATAAGAGAAAACAGAGGGCATATCAAAAAGGGAAGAGGTTGTTGAAGGATCAGTGGTCCCAAGCTAAAGATTATTAAACAGGAAAGAGAGAGAGACACCCCAGCTGATTTTCCACAAGAAGCAAATGCATGCAGTGAAGGAAGCATGAAATAAAATGCTGGGAAAAGCCTGTGCTAATACAACATCAAGACTGCAAGTGTGAATGCAAAGAGGCCTTTGAAGGCCACATCCCATGCACTAACACCGAAGGTGGACTAAAGCAGGAATCAGAAACCCTAACCTTTTAAATTATATTCAGCTCTGGAGGCTCAGATACACCTCCAGACCCCAGGCTCGGATGCCCTTAGTTCTGGACATCCCACAGAAGCCACAGAGAAAACACATTTCCACTCTATATTCAAATGTGGGCAAATATAAAGGAGTCCTTTCAGCAAATGAGTTTTATCTTATAAAGTTTTTCGGAAAATAAACTTGCTGGCCTAACTGGTGGTATGGGAGGCAAAATATAGGATTCCTGGGGGTGGAGAGGATGCTGAAGTAAATTAATCCCTATATAATGCAGTATTCAATACGCCTATTTACTAGATGTCAGGAAACCAAGACACTGCTATGAATTCAGTAAACTCTGCTCTTAAAGCAATGATTCAGAGAAAGGCTTTTGTAGATTAAAAGAGACCACACAGGTTACTCCTGATCTTCAAAGTAAGTGTTGGAGCTCAGATGACCCATGTGTTTGTGGATGAATGATCCTGGGAAGAACCTGGCTCCACACACAGCCTTGGCATCAGCCTGAAAGGCCACACGGCTGGGACCTCATCAGCACTTCCTCTCCTCCTGGGGCTGCAGAGACAGCTGATGAGGCTCAGCAATTTCTAATAATTAAAGAAACAGGTGGAACAACATCACACTATCACCCGGGAACTCAGCACGCTTTTTTTTTACGCTGCCCTCATGCTCAGATGCTTTCCTTTTATTTCACTCCTCTCCTCTCCTCCCTGCATCCATCATGAAAAATTAATTTCCCTTTACTGGAGTTCACAGGCAGGAGGGGAAGTTACAAATAAACAGCTTACATGCATTCATTTGTACCAGGGAAAAAATTCCAATAATTTCAGGCCTTACTGTATCTAAAATTATGTAATCGTGTCCACTAGTGGGGTGGAAACATTTTAGCTGGCGAACAGGGGTGCAGAGCTGACATACCACTGGAGGCTTGAAATAGCAAGTGGCAGACACTCAAATAAAATAACCATAGTGAAATGTAGAAGATTAGAAGCGAAAGGGACACAAACCAGCTATGACTTGACCTTGGTTTCAGTTTACTCCAGTTGAAACAACCGAGATACTTATAGCCCTAAGCCGCATCATTTAGTCAAGAATTGCCTGTGATGAAAGCAGTTGGAGGGAAACATTTTTACACACATTTGTCTGCTCTAATTTTCCTCCAGCTGCTGCCTTTCCAAATTTAATCTCCAGACAAACAGCATCAAGACAGGTGATTTAATAGACCCAGCTAAATGGAAGCTACTCTGGCAGCCAGCGCACAGAAATAATATCCAGCTACCTCGGGTGAGGAGACCGCTCCATGCTGGAGCACAGTGAAGGGAAATGAGCTTTGGCTCAGGAGCCACCTTGGCCACTCCACCTCAGCTAGAGATACCATGAGAACAACCCACACCCGGGGCTGCCCTGCCTGCCGGCTCCTGGCCATCCCCTCTGGCCCAGCCCGCCTTCTAGATGTGGGGCCTCTGGGAAGGGCAGCATTGCTTAAACGCAGCTTGGGACGCAGTGTCGTGATCTGTGTATGTCCCACCCTACTTCTCTCTGTCCTCTCTGCCTGGTCTGCTCCTCTCCCCTATCACCTCCTCCTAGTACCAGGGCTCCTTCAGCCCCACAGAGGCTGTGTCAAGGAGCCTAGAGCATAGAAAATTGACCCTACAAGGAGGGAAAAAGTGTCTTGGTCAACACAGCCCCCTGAACAAAGGTTGGAGCAGGAGAGATGCGCAGTGATGGGGCCAGGAGAGGACAGCCCCCCTGAGAGCAGCTCACTGTGAGATGAAGGCATCTGCACCATAAACCAGACCCCTTGACTTTCTACTGGAGATGTCCTCTGCTTACCATGCAGCAATGACATTGCTAGTGCCGAGGCTAAGGGAGAAACACAAGCACTGTCCTTTCATCTGAGAGTGGCTTTGCCTTCATCTTTTATGTATCAATAGGCACTGCAACTGAGCAAGAAAGAGAGCAAATCCCTGATCTGACAGCAAAGCCTACTCAGAGTGAAAGTTGTCAGGCTCACGGTTCCCACTCAAGTGAGCTGATAGGCTCACATACACACGCCATGCCATGAGGAGAAATCAAGTCACAGGGCAGGAGGCAAGGGTCATCCCCCATCACTTTCATGAGCCCACCGCTCTTTTCCTTCCCTGTTTCTCCCGTCCCTCTGTAGCGTCCCCTACTCTCCAGCAAAATCATCTCCACACCTCAAAGGCATTTGGGTATAAGCAAAGCCAGGCTTGCTGGCAAGCGAACAATTCCCCAGGAGAGTTCTTCGGCAACGGCACATTTCTGTTTTGCTGCAAGGTACAAGCCATGCTGTTTATCCCGCACTTGTGTGGGAGTGTGTTTGCATTCTTAAGTGCAGTGGTGCAAGTCACTTTCCCTGGGTATTATCATAAAAAGCTAGGTTCCCCCCAATTGCTTTTCTGTGCTTCACAAGATTGCCACTTTGGGTTTTGTGCTGGGGCAGCAGGGGTGAGATTAGCTTCCCAAAGAGAATTAAATCCATAAAAGATGTAGAGAAGGGCCTGCTGGTGCTATTCAGGGGCAGTGGGAAGATACATTTCTCTGCAGACAGAGCGTCAGAGCATGGCCCCCCTAACCTTTATTATTATTCTTTCACTGCCAGGGAATTTAATTGATCAAAGCAACCCAATTCTTGGCACAAGTGCTTGAAGCTGCAAATCTGTTCAGGCCTTGAGCTTACAGCCAGAAACCCCCTAAAGTCACTAGCAGGTTTTGGACTCAGCTTCTACAAGGGAGCACGTCCCAGCAGCGCAGTCAAGAGGCAGTGATAGAAAATGCTGAGAAAGAGGGAGGGGAAAGGGCTGATTAGACAAGCTCATAAGGATTTGATCTCAAGTGGGCCCGGTTGTCTCAGAAAGTTTAGACAATTGGGATTATCTCAGCCCTGTAAGGCGGGAAGCCAAAGATGGTGATGGAGTGATGCTGCTTCCTCAAGGCTATCGAACCTCAGCAGCACCTCTGGCCCAGCACCACTGTTTTGTCACATTTGCTCTAGCACGTGATGGGGTGAGTCCCCAATGGGAGTGTGAGGTCAGTGCCACAAAAAAGGAAAGGACATCCACTTTGGCTCCTTGCCTGGTTTGAAGATGCTGCTCACACGCTGTAAGCAACCTCCTCAAAACCAGGGCAAGAGGCACAAAACAAACCAATTGAGGAAAAATAAATCCCATCCGGAGGCAGATGAGCAGCTCCTGGGCAGCACAGTCACTGTGAGGGTTTGATGGGGAACACTGGGCACCAAGTAGCACTCATCGCTGCTGCGAGCAGAAAACAGCAACAGCCACTGGTGGCTGTGGCCCTGCCACCAACCCTCACCTGTTTCTGTCGGTGCCCAGCACCCATAGCCCTGCTGGGACATCCTGACTGGGCTGCTTTGATTGCTGCTTGGCTGTTGCTGGTATCTATAAAAACCATCCAAATTATAGCTTGCCTTAAAACCTCAAGCTAGTTACCAAAACAGCCCGAGATCAAGAGCATGGACCTGGCACAGCCCTAGAAGCAATTGGCAGGGGCAGGCTTTTTAAAATTACCTACCTAAATATGGATTTCTAAGAGAGAAACCAGAAGTTAAACGAGTGTAAACTGTTGTCATAAATATTTGAGCAAGATACAGACTGGAACAAGAGTCTTTTGGTCTGTTGGCTGTAAAGATGCCTTTTACACTTCCAAAACATGCTCTGTCACTCTCTTTCCCCACTCGTTCTTTGCTCCTGTGTCTTTTTCCAGCTTGACTTTATATAGAGTCAGTGGCATCTGAAAGGAAAGCTGCCTATGTTTTATGCTCTTCCTAATCTGCAAGAAAAACAAATGTAAATCACACCTCACATTTGCAGTACTGCAAAAGAAAATGTTAGATTTAAGGCTCTGATATGTACAACAGCAGAATCAAGAAGTATAGTCAGACTGATTGGATACCAGACAAATTTATTGTTTTTTAAGGTCTACTTGGGGAAAAAGAAAGGCTTGAATATGAAACACCTATTCCCCTTGACTCACTTAGTATTGTTTTGCATTAGAAAGGAAAAAGCCGCACTGTACAAAGCATGCAGCAAGCTGTGTGAGTGGAGTGTGTATGTTAGAGCAACATACTGAGCATCGCTGCTTATTTATTACAATTTTGATATGAGGTGAAACTCAATTTAGTTGATGTCAGCAAGCTTCCTAATGAGGCCTCTTTTTATTTTTTTAATTTTTTTTTAATGAAAGGGCAGCTTTGTGCCTCCTCTAATCAGCTTGACAAAGGACATATAAAAATGTAAAGAGACATAAATATTACTGTAATTACCAATGAGAAGCACCACAGACAAATGCAGGAAGTAGCTGCAGATCTCTTTGCAGATGTAATGGCTGAATATTGTGGGTTACTCGTTCTGCTCTGGAAAGGAAGGGCATTTCATAAACCGTAAACCGCTTTGATCAAAATCTAAAACCAACCCCAAATTTGCAGCTTTTTCCCCAGACTCAGACATATTCAGAAAGTACCTCTGACTCAGCATGATCTATTTTCCTGTTCGCTAGTTCTGCAAACACTGATGTGTCCCAGTTTATGAGCTTTCTGCTAGGCTCACACTGGGGCTTTCCCTGATTGAGTGGATGGGTAAAACTGCCCTTCAGTCCCAAGCCCAGAGCACAGGTTGCCAAGTCTACAAAAAGCCCTAGAGGTGGCAACAGCAAGATCAAAGATAGGTGGTGCAAGGGAAGGTATTGCTACTAGTCTAGGAGTTGCTATGCAAATGCAATGTATGGGTTTGTTAATGCCTGCATTAAGCCTCTGAACATGCCCACTGTGAACCATTTCCAGAAGCCTAAGCAGATTCATTCTCAGCTGGAGGCTTGTATAATTAATAAAGGCACCGTGCCTTCCCTCCTGACCCAAGTGGCTAGGTACCAAACCATTTATAGCTTTATAGGTTAACACCAACATCCAAAAACGTATTGGCAGCTTGTGGAGATCCTGGCACGTTAGTGTGATGTGTTCCCAGCATGAAACACTACTTAATAAGTGGGTCACTGCATTCTGCATTAGCTTCAGTTTCTGAGTGGACTTAACGTATAGCCCCATGTAGGTTGTATTATGGCAACGACATCTCAAGGGGACAAAGGCATGGATAACTGAAGCAAAGTCCATTTGGAAAACAAAAAGTAACCCTGTTCTCACTGAAGATAAAGACATTTTGAATGAGGCACCGCCACTGTTCAGGCATGCAGGAGCATCCTTCAATCTAACACACAAGGCAGTTCACATGTGTTAGAGGGAAAGGTGGTTGCTCCTTCATGTTACAGAGCCCATACGGATTCAGTCCGCTCCTCCCACGGCCTCATCAGCAACAGTCCTCATTACGCCCCCATGAATGAGCAGCCCAGCTCATTCTCAATTCCAGCCCCAAAGTCAGCTAGCTCATGGGACACTACTTTTTCACTGGAAGAGAGGGTTTGTAGGAGTGGAGAGGTGATTTAAGAAGCTATCAGCCCTTCCTCCAAGTGGAGGTAAAGGGCGAGTGTTAGGAGGAAGGAGCCAGGCTCTTCTTTCTGATGTCCAATGACAGGACAAGGGGCAATGGGTGCAAGCTGGAGCATAGGAGGTTCCATGTGAACATGAGGAAAAACTTTTTTACTGTGAGGGTTACAGAACACTGGAACAGGCTGCCCAGGGAGGTTGTGGAGTCTCCTTCTCTGGAGACATTCAAGGCCAACCTGGACACGTTCCTGTGTGACCTGGTCTAGGTGATCCTGCTCTGGCAGGGTGGTTGGACTGGATGATCTTTCAAGGTCCCTTCCAACTCCTGAGATTCTGTGATTCTGTGATTCTGAGGTTGCTGCTTGACAGGCAAGACTTTCTCTTGCATGGGCCTCCATAGCTGAGTGCAGAGTTAGCCCAGTTTTTGGTGAAGATGATCACTGGATGCATCAGAAAACTCAAAGAATTACTCTGATAATTCTGTGCAGAAACCAGTGTGGGATGTGTACAATGCTAAATGCTCACATTCATGCAGTAGCACATTGAAAAATGGAACTGGTATCTACCAGCACAGACCAGTGCGCTGAAGTTCCCTAGGCCAGGCAAAGTCATAAAGTAAAGGAATGATCTATCGCATATGTAGTGCATTAGAGCTCTTCATTAACAGAGGGACTAATCAATTTATGGAACTCATGAATCAGTAAAGCTATTACTTATAATGATTATTGGCAAATTAACATATCACAGTGTACTGACCCCGATTCATCTCCAGTGTACGCCTACCCTCACACAGCCAGTCAAGAGCCTAGAACTGCTCACTGCATTTCCACTCTGCTCAGCTAGACTGGGTCCACCTAACTCCGGGGATAAAAACCCACAGCACACACAGCCTCCAGGGTTTCCACTTTGGTAACCATACATATGTACAGACTGTACAGAAGACAGTAAAGCAAAAAAAATGTTAAACGTACGGAATATCACAAGCCCTGGGCTCCGGGCAGAAGTTCTAATTCTACTCAAGGGTTACATAAAAGCAGACCCAGCGGCTGGGTTCAATCCATGAGAAAGAAAGAAAGAGGTCCCTTGCCGAATTCAAATGCTGATCCAGTTGGCCACTTAATACTTGCTCACATTTTGAAGGTAACATAATCCAGCACATTAATTTGGTCCCAGCTTTAGCCCAGCAAGGATCCTAGTGAGGATCTGGTTACACATTAAAACCTCAGGGCCAGGCTGTCTGCACCCCAATAGCGCAGTGGCCCTACAGGATAAATCAACCAGAGTGGGACACGTGCAAACACCTTCATACAAAACAGGGTGGGGGTGAGAGGGAAGAAAGAAAAAAAAGTTATATAAGAAACCTACACTCAGCCACAGAGTGCAGTAGTCCACATGTAGAAAATGATTCTTTATTAGCGATCCTGTGGCTTTAAACCAGAGGAGACATGGTCTTTGAAATCCTACAGACAGACGATCATTCCCTATTTAATTCTACTCGGCTTTTTCACAGAGGCTTTTTACGGTCTAAACTGTCATTCTTCTCTCTATTCATTACCGCATTCCTGGCCTAAAAACTGTATGACAGGGGAAAGGAAGTGGAAAATTAGGTTACAGTGCAAACAAACATACTGAAAACATTGCACACTTGAAAATAAATTAAGTTTAACTATACTTCACAAAGGTTAACTTCATAGGTTTTATTATTAGAAAATATCAAAACACTGTTCATTTACTGCAGGGCTCTCCTGCCTGCTGCTTTGTTTCTGGGTCATGCAAGTGTCATGAGGGGTCAGCTCCACATTACTTACAAGCCACGCTTGCTTAACAAAGTAATCCACAATCTTTCCAACATTCATCCGCTATTAAGCCCTCTCACATAGGGTACTGTTGACATCAACGAGACCCTCACAGGTTCACCGACACAAGGGAGCTCCTACCACCTGAATTCTGGGCCCTCTGAACATACACGTAAAAAGCAGGAGACTCCAGTCCACCTTAAATCCACATTTCCTCACTGAAATCGGAGAAGGCATGCTGCTCTAGACCAGTGGAAAGCCCACCCTTGACATTGGTCATACTGCTGTTTGCTGAATTAAGGTTTAATCAGAGGTTATCATTGGCTTTGCTCATACATTATAGCTTATTTTTGTCCTCAAAATAGCAGCCCCACCATTACAAAGAGTGGCCAAAATTGCAGGATATTAGTGTAGGGCTCTGTTCACTTCTCTGATCTACAAAGATGAGTGTTTTGGATGTTGGCTGTGCCCAGATGCACCCTCCAGCTCCACACTGCTGCCACAGCACCATGCAGTCCTAGCCCCTCTCTCCCTTCCTCTGCTCCAGTTTTCATGGGAAGGGAGTACAAATGCCAGAGAAACCTGCATGTCCCAGCCAGGTGCTCATTCAGGAAGGTCAGGAGGTGACAAACACCACAACCTGCTAAGGGGTACCTCCACAGGTCAGTTTAGAAATCTTTGTGTCTTTGCTTCCTGCATGTTAAATTCAGATATATATATCTGAGGTGGTGTGTGTCAAGGAACAAGACCTTGTTGTGCAGGCGGGAAAAAAACCCATGTTAAGTTAGCAGTCTGGTTTGAGGCAATGCATCAGACAAGATCATAAAACTGGAAGGAAAAAAATGCTCAGTGTTTAGAGCTATGCAGGGTCTTAATGGGTTTCATCTTTCTGTGCAAGTCAATTGTCAGCCCCCTGTCCCAGCGCCATCACTCCACACCTCCTTTTGCTGAAAGCTGCCCGGTCTCTTGCCTAGTACTGCAAACATGCACGTCTTAATCATCACCATCTTAAATGGACTCTACAGAGTAAACTACAGAAGCCAAGCTGCAATATTTACTTTTCTACAATGAAAGTCCCCCAGGAAAAATAAAAAAAAAAGAGGTGGGGATGAGGAAGGGACCCTTTCTTTCTTCTGAACACACAGTGTAATTACATTCCTAATGGTGAATTTATGATATCTTATCTTGTGCACAATGAATACTCTATGTGGGTCACCAGATTTGATATGACACTAAAAAGAAAGAGTGGCTCACGGTTAAACAAAGCTGGAGAACTGGATGGCCAAGTTTTTGTTCTGTCAAGCACCAACATTTCAACACCTTGAGGGCATTATTAAACTTGCCAACCCTTTTGCTCCTCTTATTAGTAAGACATTTCCTGAAGAACAGGAAAGGAGGAGGGGAAGAGGCACTAAAACATACTCTCTAAAGACTTGAAGACATTTGTCCATTTTATGACTCTTATTTGTTCTTGCTCCCTCTGTTCTTCCCATTGTGCTTCTCCCCCATTTGCATCGTGTTAACATCACTCCTTTGTTATCTTCCCAAATTAGCTGTAATGAAGTTTTTTGAGCTACATGTGCATGCCTTATTTTTTCGGTTTTTGCTTCTCTAAACCATCCTTATTCACTTTGCCTCACAGTAGAACCTCCCTTTCCTCAGCTCACAACATGCTTTCTAATCTGCTTTCCATTTGCTCCCTTTCACCTTTGGTTACCCAGTAGTGGCAAATAGCCGGTGTACTTTACAAAATAAATTACATTATAACTAACTCTCATTGGGAAGTGATAGGCATCCATGTGGATAAAGCTGAGCATCTAGAGCTGGAACCATCTGAAATTTCAGTGCCCCAAAAATACAAGGACAAAGTGGGGAATCAAAAGCAGATAGCAGGAAAAAAACGCTGAAAGGGCACTTGTAATTTCTTGCACGTGCAAACAAGTCTAAGGGACGTTCACAGCCATAAAACCACTGGACTGCAGATCATGTAGCCATCCTACAGCAGCCTGCCTGGCCATCTGACCGTCACTTGACTAGATTGGAAGCTGGTTTTATGTAGTGTCTTTCGTAACCGTGGCATTTCACAGCAATTCACAGAATAATAAGTTCACATACTACAGCTATTATGCACTTAGCAATAGCGCACAGACAACCTTGCACATCTAGAATCAATTTTATTGAGAAGCTGATGGGCAGGGCAGACAGGTTATTCTCTGCTTTTTTGTTTTGAGAAGTGTCATGGATCTTTAGCTTGCCTCTTGCAAGGCAGTATAAAAGCTGGGCTGCATCTTCAAAGGAAAAAAAAGAAAAGGTGTGCTTTTACTGAGTGAGAGCTTGTTTAAAGTGGGAGGCGAGGACTCTGTATTCCAAGAACTGCTTCCTATTCCCTGTTAGGACAATGGGAATATTGTGATAATTAGCTGCTACATCAAATAACATGATTTTCATCATCTTGGATCTACTTGAGAATTTGTCTCAAAATACGCGCAAAGAAGAATGATTCAAGCAGAAGATGGAGAGAATACCGTCCCTGAATGGCAGGTGCCAGGGGCAGCAGCAGTTTCCTACACAGTCTATGATTCGTCTCACTCTGTTAGCCACCTTGCTGGTTATTTAAATATTATTCTTTTATGCATGCATGCATGTGTATACCTACAGGCAATATTACACTGTGTGGCATACCCTAAGAGCTTGTAACACAGGACCCATCCATCCTCCTCCACTGCATACTTACTCCAAGAGCAAAGCACACCACTCTCTAGGATCCCTTCAGGAAGGTGGATTGGTGGGAAGACCCTCTCTGACTGCTTCTCTTTCTCTGGGAAGCATCTTACCTGTTGGTTTTGGGGATAGGCCCAAATTCATTTCCTGCAATTGGTCTCAGCCTCATACATTTCTACTGACTGAGAAATGAAATGAGCCATCAGCAACTACACCTTCCTGGCCAATGTCCTGCCCTGGTAAAGCTATACAGGGCTCAACCTTTGTTTTGGTTGAAAGTTAACTCACAACCATTAACTCAAAACAAAGCCCACAGCTTCCAGCATAGGGTCATAGTAGAATCCAGAACCTTATTTTTTACCAAAGTTCTTCAATTTGTTTTTTCTTTCTTGCTTAAATGAAAGGTGAGATCAGCACTAGTAGCATGCTGTTTTTTGCGTTTTCTTTGGTTTTTATTTTTCTGAATGCAGGCTGTATTCAGAAATTTTCCTATCACTCCATTCCACAGTGGCTTTGCAATTCTCCTCAGTGTTTCCCAGAAGAGCCATAAATACTCTGCAAGACCCCAGCAACGTTTGTAGCAGTGATTACTGGGAGTGGACCACAACTGCTAACATTAGATATCCCTTACTTTAGAAACAGTAGACACAAGAAAAGCAACACAGCCCAGTAAAATGGAGTTCGAGGGACTTGCTCCCTGCCTCTGCCCTCTCACTTTGTCTAGCTCATCCTTTTAAAGGTTAAGGTCAGTGGAGCAGGGTTGTCCTCCCCCTCCACAGAGGACCCAGCACATGGGGGCCCTACTATAGAACATCAGAAGCCTTTTGTGCGATACTCTTATGAAGCCATACTGATGGTGTGATAATTTCCCAGCCTCACTGATAGCCCGCTTTTAAATGATACATAATTCTTCCTATCCACCTTGGATTTCATGTAAGACAGGTAATTCTCCAGTCTATATGGTTACAGTGAAACTTTCAAAACAAATACAATGCAGAAAGATGTTGTGACAAGTTACCTGCAAACCTGGAAGATAATAGCTCTCAGAGGTCAAACTATTCCATTCACCCGAAAGAAATGTTAACTCTTACATCTGATAAGAATATCAATGTCACTATTCAATATGTGACACATTCTCTTTGCAGAAATACAAAGACAATCCATTTATCCATTAGCGCAGGATGTCACATCAATTACTGGGATAGATGCATCAGGGAAACTCAATTGCTCTCATAGATTTTTCCCAAAGTTAAAGTTGAATTTGCTCCAAACCCTAAGAAAGGATGAGCATCCCGTCCTCATTATTTAAAAGTTCCACTGCTACACAAATAAGAAATCCCAGCCAACTTTCACAACTTCATGGGTGCAAAATCCCCCAGCAGTGTTCCGTCAGGATCTCTGTTCCCCTGCAACTACAGGGCAAACACTTGCCTCAGCTCATAGATCCATGGTGCAATTGAAAAACAAAGACTAGTTCATCAGGTATTAGTGATACTTAGCCCTTCCCCGTCCCCTCCCATGCTTGCATCAGGCATTACCATCACCATTTGAGACACAGGGAAAAGTTACGGCTATGGACGCCTTTGTGCAGTAGAAGAGCAGAGCTGGATTTCTTGCATTTCTTTTGATGGACAATTGGGTGGGCAGCATTGAGTTTAAAAACCAGTAGTGTCAAGCATGTCCTTAAGGGAACTGCAACCCCTGGTGCCTAGTTTCACCACTGCAGCTGTGAACTCCTTCCCTCACCCACCGTGGACAGAAATTTTCATCCAGGTGACAAAGCAGCACCTTCAAAAGCTATGCTGTTCTTACAGGTCTCCGGTCATTGAAAAGCTGATCTCTGGACAGCCCAGGTAGCCTCCCAGTTCTCATACAGTACTAGCCTGGGCAAGAGGTGAACACAGAGGACAGTAAAACGGCTTTCGGAGGCACTGAGACTGCATTAGAAGTTTCTAATCTTGTTAGACTGGCTTTACAGTTTGGGAGTCATACTGAAACCCCCAAGGGCCAAGGCCTTTGACCAAACCTGCAGTCCTTTATGCCTCTTCTGCAGTATCCTGGACTCATGTAAACCCATTATTTATTAGCTTCTGGAATCACAGCTAACAGAATACCACAAGCAAGGTTAACACCAGCTTTCCCAGGACTGGCAGATGTCAGAAACACTTGAAATCTGGTAAGAAACTTCCATCTCACAACATATCTTCAAACTAAGGAGTCCTACATATCTCACTCAACCTCTTCAAGTACAGCTTAGCTTTCAGGTCCTGACCTTATCTGGAAAAAGGTACCACAAAGGCAAATATGAGATGTAGTGTTTGAGAAGCAGCCAAAACTTTTTCAGACTACGGAAATATCTCGTTCACTCTGAGTTTGCAGCCCAGACCTGTGTTTTACTCTATTTAAAGCAGATCACTAAATAGGGGGGTTCATATTCTACAGAAATTCTTCCAAAGGGCAAAAGGCAAGCTGGACTTGTTGATCTTTTCCATCCTACATCCTCATAGGAGAAAAACTCCCTGGAGAGTTTATCCATATTTCAAAGGACAAGTTGTGAATCTGGAGACGGATTTCAGTCTGTATCATTTCAGTCCCAAGCATGTTGGCACAGTTAACAAAAACACACCCATCAGCAAAGCAGCTCTGTTGCTAACATTTCGCCGTTTGTATGCAAAGTATGCACATGCACATTAGTCACACTGCTGTATTGTAACCTAGGCGCTTGCATGGTTTACTTGTACCAGGCGCATGTCTTTACATTTTGGAGGTTGGTAAAGTGATCAAAGAGATGCATTTTCAGCTTGCTTGTGAGCTCCTCTGCTCGAGGAACAGCTCCTCTGCTGCTCAGCCCACCCCGCCCTGCACACCCCCAGCTTTCTTTTTGAGGATGAAGAGGGATGTAAAACACATCTGAAACACTGGAATGATATCGTGCCTCTCATCCCACAGTCCAGTGATTCACACAATCTCTCAGAGAAAACCCACCTGTAGTTCCCTCCTCTGCCTCAGATCCTGAACCCACACCCCCACCTTAGGCAGCCCCCATCCCACAGTACCCAGTAAGATGGTGGGTATTCAAGGATTCAGATTCAAGGTGTCATGAACCACCCCAAATA
>NW_010170246.1:28508-50530 GCF_000695765.1 Mesitornis unicolor | reverse complement strand
CAGCAGGGCAGCTGAACAGGGAACAACAGAAGATTTTGCAAAGCCCTGTTACTTGTATCTCACCTTGTCAAACACATTTTCTTAACTCTAAACTTAATTTTACCACCCATTTATTAATTATTCACTTGCTAATCAAGTGCTAGCAAACAAGGCATTAAATAAACTGAGCAGCAGCACCAAGGCATTTGATAAACTAGAAATAACACATCAAAGGCTACAGTCTCATGGTAATACAAGTTCTAGTAGGCCTCCCCACACATATATGCCTTGATCTATTAAGGTTATTAAAACGACAAGCACAGCTGTATCTTTAATAAAATAATTAGCTCCTTCAGTCTGTTTTGAGTGATGTTCCTCCTTTTAGATTCAATTTAAGCTCCAGCCCATGCAAAGCAGCGTATGATTGCAAATTATCTATATCACAAATGAAAGTTACAGTGGTATTTAAAAACTAATTATTAACTCAACATTCTAATGGCCTGAGCCTGTAAGGTGCAGAGTCCTTGAAGGCCATTGTAATTCACAGGCATCAAGGTGTCATACAGTCTCCACAGAAAGCCCACCTTTGAAAGCATTTGATGCTTCCTATAGACAGCAGGCAGCCTCTGCATAGCACAAGTTTGTGAACTTCTCTACAGCAGGGTTAGTTTAAGTAATAATAATATTTATATTCTAAAGAACACTGTTTAAATACACCTCCCACACAATGAGATTTCCTATTTTTAGAAGGAAGATGCCTGCACATCAGGAAAAGCAAGTAGCAAAGATCAGAGCAAGGAGTTTGAAGTGAAAACTCCATTTTTGTGATTTTACTGGGGCTGGAGAAGGTAAGTTTGTGCAGTTGTTTTGTTTTTATAGCCACCTCCAGTTGCTAAGCATCTTTCACATAGAAGTCAGCAGAATTATTTAAATCCCAAGTGAACTTCATGAGGTCTGCCATGAGTACTCACTACTGCTGGGTATGGACTAGATGCCCTCAATACTGAAAGTTAGCTCATAACTCTTTGCCTGACAGAAAGGGATCAAATTTAAGTTCCTCCCTGCCAGGGAGCACCTGACGAGCAGTGCTGCATGCCACGCCATCAGCGTGAGTGTGGTTCTACCCTGGGCTCATCACCCAGCCCCATGCAGGGCTCCAACCATACCGCCTTGGGTGCAGGCATCTCCCGTTCCTTCAGGTCAGTATTGAAGCGCTGGCCTTGCACCGTTATAGGAGACCATGAGAAGAGTGCAGCTGTGGGGCTTCAGGTAAGAGGGAAGAGCACAGCTGTGAGCTTTTCATGCAGAAGAGCTTGGGGTGCTGCCCTGCAGAAGCACTGGCTAAAGGCACCTTCCCAGTATGGATAACCACACCACGCCAGCCCCCATCCTCCCTGTAATGGGAAATGCTATTTCTCACCTGTAGTGCTGCGCCTTGCTTTGGGGCTGCTTCCCAGCCTACAGGGACTGGGCTTTGTGTTGGGAAGAAGAAAAAGAGCACTCTGGAAATCCTGCTAAACCCACTTTCTGAATCTGGGACAAGTCATTAATTATTTTACGATAATAACGCCTGAGAGTCAAAGATGACCGAGCAGGCTGCCGAAATTAGTGTTTTATCACAGCAGCGAAATGGAGGGGTATTTAGGACGTAATTGCAGTTCGATGTTCTTTGCTGCTGTTCCCCTTGATGGAGTTTCTTCCTGGTTTATAAGGCAGTGACCTTCCTTCACTCCTTGCAGGGATGCATGGCCATCACTCTCATGTCTGTAATAAAACCCTGCACCCAGGGCCTTAAACAAAAATAAACTTTTCACTTTGAGCAGAGCAAGTAATCGGTGCTGTCTGAGCACTTTTCACAATTGGCAAATTTTGCACTTTGGCAATTTTATTCTCTGAGTCCAGAAGTAAGTAATATCGAGCCCTGGATAATATATTGAGAAAGGTAAGGTGATTATAGAAATTGCTAAAACAGAAAAGGTGGCAGGTAATGGCATCAACATGAAAACACAAATTCCCTGCAGACAGGACATAACTGAAGAAAGGAAAATAGGCTTTGCAATGGATGTAAGCAATGAAAGAGATAAAGGCACAAGAAAAGTTAAAGAGTTTTTACAAAATCAGAACTGAACTTTCACAATTTATTGAGATACTGTTTTTATATATATACACATTCATCTAAGTTCACCTCAGAAGTGCTCTATACTGTAAGTAGCCTGCCAAGAACTAATAAAAAGAATATATGTATATTTCTCTGTATTTATTCTTTTCTGCCAATATTTCACATAAACAGACCAGAGTAAGAGGGGGCAGGGGGAGGGAAATACACACACACAAATAAAATGGTTGAACACTGTGCAATCCTTTAAGGTTTTTGGCTTCGAGATTTTTCGTAGTTGCCAAAAAAGAAAAAAAGGCAAAATGTTTTCACTCAAGCAATCAAACAGCACTCATACTCCATTTAAACTCCACTGACGGACTGCAAGTAATGCTACGTGCTAAGACCAAACAAGAAAGGATACACATAGACCTAAAACCCCTCTGCTTAGCATTTCCTCTTATCTGCTTATTTCTCACAGGATCCTATGAACCCACAGAGGTTATACTGCTCCTTCACGTGCTAGCTGGACTAAACTTTTACAGCTTCCTGCACTCATGAAAACATGCACTAGGGTTCAACCACTTCCCTGTTAGTTATCCTGCACAGGCCTGCACTGGAACCAATTTATTCCAGCCCCTTTTCTGCTGTTTCCCCACAGAAGGCCTGCACGCTCCCACTTTTCATTCCACAACAGGTCATCAAAACAGCTTCTTAGTTTCTCAGCAGGCACGGCACATGTATCACAGCCAATGGACTGGACCTGTCACATAAGGGAAAATGTTGAAAAGATCTGTTTTCCTATTATAATACAGCCCTGTCATAGAAAGCTATTGCACTGATTATCCCAGAGACTTGGGACCATGACACATGGGTTCTCCCCTGCATGTTGCCACTTGCATCTTGTGGTTATTCTTTCCATATCTCAACAAATGTAAATCCTCAAGAATGAGAAACACTTAGGGATTCATCCCTCCTGAGTTCATGTACATTTCAAAAATGAAAAGACAACCATGGTGCACAACTTCATCAGAAAAAAACACGTTTTCCTTTTGAAGATTTCTGCAAAGAACATGTTACCAGAATTATGTTGAGGTAGGCAGGAAACATCTCTTCTGTGATGTGAGACTTCAAACCAGAGAAAGATATTCTATTTTCTGAAGTCCTGCGCTTTTTAAAATTTTTTTCTTTTTATTTTCTTTTTATTTTTTTTCCTTTTTTTTTCTTTTTTTTCTTTTTTTTTTTTTGGTCTTTTTTTCCCCCCCTGCAAAGCTGCTGCAGTTCAGAGCTATCAGCTTTGTTTCATTCATGGGTCCTGGCCCAGCTCCAGAGGACAGGGTTCTCTCTGATAATGCTGGATACTTTTTTAGGAGACATTTAAAAGCTCTATCAGGAACACAGTGGTCTGAAAGCTTGCCAAAAATCTGACTGACTTTATAAGCTCTATTAGTGGTCAGTCTCACTAGCAGAGTTTGTAAGCATTGCCAAACTGCTCTAGCTGCAGTTAGACATGCCGATCTGGCTGCAGCTGATGCAGGCTAGGAGGTGTCCCTGCCCCCACAGCTCTCCCATAGCTAGACACCACCTTTCTGCCAAAATTTGCCACCCCGTTATATCTGATGGTGCAGCTTCACATGGAGTCACCCTCTCAGCCAGCTGTGTTCATACAAGCCGGGTTGAAAAATACCATGATTAGTAATGCTTTAGCTAACTGAGGTCATACAGCCATGTGCAGGACAAGGATGGCTGCGAGCTGTGGTGAGCTGGGGGGACCAAGCAAAGTTTGGGGGCAGAAAGGAGCTCAGCTCTTTTTAGGAAGACCCAAAAGAAGAAGGCTCTCATCTTGAAGGTTTCCAGTGGCTCTATCCAACAGAGCAAGTCTTCAACCACTGCCAGAGGCCGTTGCTCTGCTATTTCCAACACAATGTCCAAAAATGCACAGCCAAAAAGCTTCATACACAAAGACAAAACCTCTTATTTTCTTCAGGCAATTTCAGACACCAGGAAGCTTGCATACATTTCTATTAATAGCAGTAACAGATTATCTAAAAGGAATGAAAGGCAGCTAATACTAAACTTGCTGCATGGGTTAGTGTGTAGACAAAACATGTTGTTTGCTTTGTTGTAACTGTTCTAGCATAAACAGGAGATAATTAAAGAACAGACCTTAACTAACTGTGCATTTGGGTGGGGTTTGTTTTCCCTCTACCCTTCCAAACATGTAGAGCTTCTCTGTGAATTTCAGTCCTTCTCGTTCCTAAGATATATTTTTGGGGCACAAAGAGGGCAGGGGCTATATACCACCCCATCAGCATAGCCTCAGGCAGCAGACGTGCCCTGAGGCACACAGTGTAGTCCCCAGACCTGTATTTCGACTGCAGGATACGGTAGAGTGATTGAAGCTGTCCCAAGAATACATATCTACCAGTCAGTGATCTTTTCCATCCCCCTCTCCCTTTGCAGATGCTTTTACAGAATTGGCTTTCAGTCTTTATCGTGACCCTCTATTTTAATTAAAACACACAAAGCAGACAGATGATTCATAAGGAAACCTCCTGAACAATAACAAACATCCAACAGATATTGCTTGGACTGGCCATCTATATCAACTGTAAAATCCTTAAAAAAACCAAACCAAAACGAAACAAAAATGCTATAGAGCTGAGATGCAGGGAGCCCTTAAAAACACCTTTATAATTCACCTCCTCCCACAACCTACCACAAGACTACTGTGGGCTTGCTATACTTAAACTAGTGCTTGGACGCCTCTTTCTTTTTCTACATCAGTGGAAGTTTTCCCCAGGACACCTCCCACTGCCTTCCTCACCACTGAAAAACAGAGAGAATGAAAATCCAGCAATCTCTTGCCACCATGGCTACTGAGGTAACTCTGAGCGAGGGACCTGGGTTCATGAGAGCAGACCCTTGCACCCCAAAAGAGTGAGTAATGCTTACCATCACTGGAAAAGGCCATAGCAAATAAAGGTGACTGCTGCATGGAGAAGCTCTTCCCTTACAAGACCTCCATGGGACCTCATCCTACAGTGAAGCACAACCTGTTTTCCATGAGATTTCATCTCACTGTAAAGCTGCAACAGGAGGTGACACTAGGCCAAATATCGTCCTCCTCAAGTGTACAGCACCCTACCAGCCAACTCACTCCCTCTTCCACTTCCAGGATCAGCAGATTTCCCTGGCAGCCTTCACTCCAACAGGGCAGCTCATCTTTGAAAGGACCACCTCTCCCCAGCAGACAGGTCACCCAGGCCATTGGGCATTCCACCTCTTCACCACCAGAACAAGGACAACACCTTCCTGGCACACAGGAGAAAGGAAGGAGACGTGATTTAAGGAGCTAAAACCATGGCAGTACTGAGCACTGTGGGTACCAGAAGGTCCACAGATTTGTGGTTCTAGAGGTAGTGATGGTGACCAGTGTTGGTATGGCATGCGTCAGCACATCCAGCTGCCTTGTAGACGCTCTCAGAAACCAAACCTCTGTGAGCTATGAACTGCTGCCCTCATCACAAGATGATTCACTCAAATGCTAAAACTTTAAATGTCACTACTGTCAACTCACAGCTCAGCAAAACACACAAGAAAGACTGGGAAGGGATGGATTAGGAAAGTCTGCGCAATTAGCGTGAGTCACAGCTCATTTTGGCACCACCAGTGAAAAGGCCATGCGCCCACCACTTTTTCCTTGCCTTCAAGAAGCTGAACCCCAAGGCAGACCATCTGAGCCCATCTACAAAGGGTCTAGGCTTCAAAGTGAAGCCAAACCAAAGGAGCCAAGCAGAGCTCATGGGTGTATTCCAAGCCCACAGAAGGAGAGCTCAAAGGATCTGAAAACATTTGCACAAGACGGTTTATCGTAAGAGAAACACATGATTTTCATGGAAGCTTAAGGAACTCCTGTTCACAAAGCCTGTGCTACTAAAGGCTGAATTTCTGCTCCCCTCCAAGTCAGATACTTGTTACAGCCCTGTCTTTGCTAAGCAGACTTCTAACTGGAGCTTTCCCAGTGCAGTTACCAAGGTGTATGCCCAGCTCCAGCCTTTCTTGACCCAGCTTTGCATCTTACACTAGAAATGAAGGTACAGGCTCAAGTAGCCACAATTCTGGATGGAAGCTGAGATTGCTATATTGACAGCGTGCCAAGCATGCATGGTTTTTCTGAGGAGCACGCAACACAGCGCCTGTTGCTTTCTGTTGAGTGAGAATGAAAAAGCAGAGTGGAATCTCTATCAAATACAATGGAAACAGAGATTTTGTGGTAACAAGCAAGGAAGTTATTGCTGCAGGCCAGAGAGCAAAAATTCATACCAGCAAATTGATGTAGGGCACAGCAAAGTGCATGGTTTGGAGAATACGAACAGAAGAAAATAATTTATGCTAACTGCAGGATGCAACATAGAGAGGGGAGTGCATGGACAGGAAAAGTCATTCGTTCCTTTTCAATTCTAAAAATGCTGTGACCACAATACAATTTTATTTAACACCATAGCCATAATACCAAAGGGACTGAGAACTTGGAAAGCTCAGAAACAGCACAACACTGCCATTTTCACTTTTTGAAAGGTTCTTGCCATGACTATAGGGAGATTGCCAGAAAATAAATGAGAGATATGGTATCACTAGTCATGTCAAGGATGTAAGAAAATGGGATGGGTACAAACAAATGTGTTTACATGCAAAACTACAGTAACGCTCTGATTTTGGATCTAGGTTATCAAGGCTTTCAGGCTGAAAAGAGAGGAGCTTTACAATATCCTTACTATCTCTCCATTAAGTAAATGCCACAGCACTGTGGTTGAAAGTCCACAGGTCTCTGAGGTCACCCTACAGCCTTCTTTCCCTGACTATTGTAGATAAATCTTAAGAGATGGCTTCTTTACCCATTAATTTTTTACCCAAAAAACACTCCATGTGTTTCCTCAGGATCACATTCCCAGTGATTCCTTGTACTACTTGCACTTCGCTTTTCTCTCTCGCACTCAAAAACCACAAACACATCCATCCTGCTGGACTGGAGACCCCTGGAGTTCTGCCCACCTACTTCAAAACTTGTGCACTGGGCAGTGTCATCTGTCAGACTAATTTGGCCTAGACCAAGTACTGCTTACCTTTCTCCTCAGTGAACATCGCTGCCCACCACTGCCAAGCAGATTTCACCTAACCCACATTGTTGGAGTATTAGGAATAATGGGCAAACCTATTCTTTTTGAAGAGTTTAAACCAAACCCTCTTACACATTATCATGATGTTATTGATGCTCAATACAGCTATATTTGGTTGGGTTCTCTGTATATATAACTCCAAAAAGACACTTCCCAATGATAAACAAATCTTATTTAATCAATCAACTAATCAATCAATCAAAACATCCACTCAGAAACAGATTCCTCCAAAACCTTTCCCTGTCACTGAAGCATGATGTTCAATTTTGTCTTTTGCTTTTTGAATATGCTGGGAAGAAAGAAAATGAACCAAGAACATTTCAAACTGGTTTTCTGCACAAAGTCATGTAAGCATTCTTGATATCTATTGCAGATGTGCAAGTTATGTTTGGATACAGGCTCCAGTGCCTCACAGCTTTCAGCCATACACAGATTGACAAAGCCAGAGTCAAAATAGCTCTTTTCAGTTTCCCACAGCATCAATGTCATTCACCCTACTACAGATGATCAGCATTTCCCCAATTCCCAAGCATCAAAGAGCCTCTTACAGAGCTGAACAATCCTTGTGACAAGACAGCTTGGAGAGAATTTCCCAAAATCCAACATGAATTCTGAGGGCTGCTCAGTCTCTGTCTGTACCTGTCATCAATTCCTTTTTCTCTCTAGCCAGTGTAAACCATCACTGTGCCAGAAAGTTGCTGTTATCATACTCTGCAAAGCGCTGGCTTATTTTCTGCTATGCAGAGCATCAACAGGAGTGAGCCCTTCAGCAGGTACAGACCAATGTCTCTTGTAAAGAAGTTACCACCACCCCCCAGCATCTCTAAAGCAAATGCACACAATAAGGAGCTGCTATGCATTGGTAGGGGGTGGGGAAAGGCAGGAGGACATTTATTCCATGTTGTTAAGTCCTATAGAGATGTTGGTTAGGTTTATCAGCAATGGATGGATTTCGGGTTAGGATCATCAGGATAGAAGGATTTAAAGGGTCCCTTATTTCCAGTGTCCTTCCCCTTTTTATGGTGCCCTTTTTTTTTTTTTGTCCACAAGTAAATTAAAATTGTTGCTGCAGTATTGCTGACCTCTTTCACGCAGGGCATCAAATCTCCAAAGAGTCCCTTAAAACCCTGTCCTTTCCCAGTGCTGTATCCTATTAGTGCACTGACCCTTTGTGCATCCAGCAGAGCTGCTAACCAAAAAATGCCTTTGGAATCTGAAAGCTGCGACACAAAGGCAGCCCTTGGGTTTGAATAGGGCAGAGCAGAAGGTTTATTCCTCCTTGGAGTGAGCTCTTCTCTGTGGCACAGGGGTTACAGCAGAGCAGGCGAGGAGAGAGTTTGGGCCGTTCAGCAGATAAAATTCTCCGAACAAAAAGGAAACAAATTGGATTCTATACCAAGGGTTTCCCAAAACAGCTCTCACCAGCTGACTTTGGTTGTGTAAGCAGCCTCAGATGTAGCCCACTTCCCAAGCCTAGTCCTCCATGGGGAAAAGCTCTGGGGAAAAAAATCTGGGTTTGAATCTGGATCAGAAAAACAGCAGTCCAGTTGTGTACCCCAGAAGGGCATCCCATTCAGAATGTAATAAAAGGAGCACTTAAAAAACAAAGTGTCTTTCAGATATTAGAGCTACAAAAGCTTTCTTGAAACATTCCTTAAACTTAAAAATGGGAGCAGAGTGCCTAGCAGCTCTATCAAGCTAACTTTCAAATAAGCTGGTTTGAGTTGGTTTAGAAAGCAGCTTCTTCTGTCATGTCTCCAAAAGTTTTGAAAAGGAATGGGAGATAACTACATGCAGAGAGCAACTAGATGTCCTAGATTATCTGGGACAACCTCAAAACACAGTGACTGTTCTGACGAGCATAGCTGGTCTTCAGGAAAAAAAATCCCAGATGGAATGGTATGCCAGGGTAATGAATTCTCTCTTACACCTCATCACAAGTCAAGGGCTTTGAGCTGACTTATTTCCATTATCACCACAGAAGACTGATAAGACAGAGGCACTGAGCCACACAGTACACTCCCACAACCTGAATGTTTGCTTATCTTTCCCTTTGCCCACCCCCACCAGTGAATTCTTTATGCAAGATATTTTCTTTCTCAGTAAGAAATTTGGAGAAAAAAGGTGAAAGATAGCTGAACTTTTGAAGATCTAATCACAAACAAGTTATCACCTGAACACAGGTGTGTTTAGCATTTCACTTGAGAGTTTATCTACAATTTCATCTGCAACTATGCTTCCCCTTAGATCCCCACTGACCACACTGTTCACAGGTCATTTAAGACATCTAATTTATGTTACCCTTAAATTCAGGTGCTTAAGATAGGAAATAAATACTTAAAGATTGGATGTCTAGGAGTATTACAATACTTTCCATGATCTGCCTTTCACATTTGCATTACCACCTTCTTTCAACAGGTACCTTCAGAAGCCCTTCCAGGTCTTCAGACAAGTTAACAGGAGGCTTACAATGATGTGTTTGTCACTCTACTACTGGAGTTAAAACAGCAGTCTGTTTTTCTTCCTTTCTCCACCTCAACACTTATTATTTATGTATTTAACTAACCTGCCTAGTTGACTGACTGTGCCTTCCTGGAGAAAACAGAGATTTCGGTGTCTGGTCCTTCCCTTGATGCAGCTTGGAGGAATACAGGCTCACCCAAATCCCTGAATCACCTTGGCTGCAAGGGAAGCATGGGACAAATCCCATGGAGCTAATATTGAAAACACAGCACACGGAAGAGAACTTAAGGTACAGAGGCTCTGAATTTGCTTGAAAAGATTTTAAAAATACTGCAACAAAGATATGATCCTTTAATATTTAATGAACTTTGGTAACAGTACCTCATCTTCAAAATAAAAATTAAACACGAATGTTTTGTGGATATTTGCAACTATTATTTGCTCCCATAGTAGCAGGGAAAAAAATCAACCAACCAACCAACCAAAAAACAAAACCCAAAACAAAACAAAGATACATATTGTGGCCTCTATGTGGTTGAAAATCTGAACAATGAGGAAAAACTTTTTTACTGTAAGGGTGATGACAGAGCACTGGACCAGGCTGCCCAGAGAGGTTGTGGAGTCTCCTTCTCTGGAGACAGTCAAAACCCGCCTGGACACGTTCCTGTGTGACCTAGTCTAGGTGATCCTGCTCTGGCAGGGGGGTTGGACTGGATGATCTTTCGAGGTCCCTTCCAACTCCTAATATTCTGTGATTCTGTGATTCTGTGAAAAAATATACTTTTTATTGGGAGGTTACCTCCTTTAAGTGGAGCCAGGAAAGATATGGATTAAATGAGATTATTGAGGGTAATATAGTGAAAATAATTGACTCCTTCCTTCTCTTCCAAATATTTCTGTTATCACCAAAGAGGGTAAACTTAAGAACAGACAGAGGGGAAGCTAACTATGCCACTACTATCACAAGCTTAATATCTGCCCAGATCAGCATATTAAAATCTTTCCATACTGATTACTTGTTTCTCCTAGCAGCAGACCTTCTGCATTTGCAGGAAAAGCTTTTCTTTCTCACAGCACTGTGCTCATGTAAACCTTCTTTTACAAAGAAGGGCTCTGCTCCATCAACTATTCTGGGTTGCTTCAGCCCTCAAAGAACAGGGGTTTGGACAGTAAGAGGAAGCAATAGGTTTTCAGTCTGCCTTTCTTTTGGATTTTTACTGCCTATGTTAGTCAGCTGTGCCCATGCAGCATGTAACATTAATATCATTAATAAAATAATCTGCTAACATCCTTGGAGGCAGTAAAATAAACCCAAAGCGTTGATTTCAAGCTTGAGCTGGAACAGGCACCCAACATCGACTGCACAAAATGAAAGATGAAAGCCAAGGCCTTCACGAACATCCATACACCAGTGTTTCTAGCAGAGGGCTCCCATCTGGTTAGGTTTGTTACCCCAGAACCACAGGACTTCACACACCTCCGCTGCACTGGGTTCACAGCACTGGTTCAATGAAAACAGTAGTGTTTCTATAGCTGACTTTGCTTGCAGGCCACCAATGCTGGTCCACCCCTCCCCTTCCAGCCTCCCCTGCTGCAATCACAGCTTCAGCAAACACCACAAACTCACAGCTTTGCTGAGGAACATAAAAAGCTGTGAACAAATCCAACTTGGAGCATGAAGTTAAGAAATACAGCTAACAAAATCAAGATGTTTTGCCCAGGACTGGTATGAATGGAATGCAGCTTTTACCAGTAACTTTTCTCTCCCATCTGTCTTCTTCCTAGGTACTTAACTAATTGATAACCTGAGCAAAGTAGAGAGCAAATCCACCTTAAATGCACCTGCTTCTGCATGCTCTATCTAGCAATTCTCCTGCTGCAGTTCACCCTGTTTGCAGTTAGGTATTTCCTTCATTGCTAGAGAACAGGTGTACAAATTTTTGTTATCTCAGGGTAAATAACACTCTCGTGTTACCCTGATCCGAACATATGAAGCAGAAAGGCAAACCGAGGACTTCACCAACATCCACATGCCACTAAATCTACCAGAGGGCTCTTACCTGATTGCATTTATTGCCCCAGAACCACAGGACTCATCCTGCATCATTTTCAGCACAGTTAGTTCACTGAGGTCAGCTGCAGACAGGCAGCACCAACCTCAGTGTAAAACTAGAGACCTCTGTGGTCCTAGTGTCACAGGACAGGTCATACAACCCAGTTACCTTGGGGTTACAAAAATACACCCTGTGTGTCTTGATTAAGAGCAAGGAGTTTGCCTCGGAGCAGCTTCTCCTTTCCAGGCTATGGTAAAATAGAGGAAGGAGAAAGGCAGAGGCAGAAGCCCTAGCAAGACTGACAGAAGCGCACCTCGGTGATCAATACAACTGAAAAGGATGAGGCAGTTTTCATCACTTTATCGCAGAGCTGGCTGCTGCAATCAGAAGTATGCCGTTCAGTGCATCACTCTGCAAGAGGCCTCATCTTTGACTCTCATCTTGGTAATTACCCCCTCATACAGCTCACATCGAATGAGATGTATTAGGAGCTCCAGCTGCACTCAGGCACCATCTTAGTGTACACATCTTATGACTCCTTCTGAGGACAAGCAGGCAGAAGCCAAAAATAGCTTCCTCATCTTATTTACACAACAATCATGAACACTGTAATAAACAAATAAGCTCTGATGAAGCTGCTTTATAAAATTACTTCAGATTTAAATATTTCATCTTCCACCAGGAAGGATAAGCAGAAATACTAGCGCTATCTCTAAAACAACAATCAAAAAGAAAATCGTAACTGCTCAGTTGTTTATTTCTAATGTGTGCATGAATACTGAATATAATCGGAAGCATGGGGAAAAAAATTATTTTCTAACCTTTTTTTCACCTTCAGTTCTTAGTAAAAAGACCTAAATCAAACACACTTAATTCTTGCCCTAGTTGGCACAACCTATGCTTAAGTCCCATTGACTTTAATGAAACTTAGGAAAGCACTTAATTTTTTTTCTGACTTAAGTGTTCCCCCAAATCAGGGTGCATAGCCAAAGGCAAAATTAAAGCAAAAAGAGAATAAACTGCAACAGAAGTGTGATCCCAAGAGAAGGGAGTTTGCTTTTGGGGGATTTGCGCTCTGCTTTGTCCAGGCAGACTGTCCAATGAGTTAAAGGTCTACAAGGGAGATATGGGAGTCATTATGCTCCCATTATATGCTGGGAAGCTTCAATTCAGTTTTTTGCTTCGTGTAACTTTTGCTGAGTTCTCATTTCAAGGTTTTTAAGACTAAGAATTTGGAAACGGGGAAGGGAAGCTCTGAGCCACACCTCTGTTCTCACAGATACCTTGGATCCAGATGACAGTATGTATGGCGAAGGTACTGGCCTTACCTTATCAGCTAAATCTCTTGCAATGTTGATCTGTTGGGTACCAGGACTGCAGCGAGCAAGTTGCTGTAAAAGACAGGATCACCTCTGCAGCTGCACAGACCCCAGGGCAATATCACACCAGCTTGGAAAGTATCAACACCTGATTGTTTCCCAAAAATGAAGCAATGGTTAAACCCATACAATCTCTGAAAGTAGCAGAGGAACTTGTGGGAAGATCCTCATTTTAATCTTTGGTGGCACTATGAATGTTCGGATTAGTCCTGATTTTAAAAAGACACATTCCTCTGCATGATGTACTCAAATGGAAGTGGAGTGTCAGGAGTTCGTGGAGACTGCATTTACAGCAGCTTTGAGCTCTATACCAGGGAGCAGTTCAAGGAGGACTCCTTTTGGTGGAGCTAGCATGGACATCTGCTACAAGAAGCAGGCACTAACAGAGCAATCAGGACCCCAAATTTCAGAATCATTCATTTTCTCTTACATAAAATACTTCCTAAAATCTGAAAGACTCAGAAACTGAGCATTGCATTTGCACATTTGTGTGCCAGCACAACATAACATATGCTTGACACGTCTAGAAACATTATGGTGCTGCTTCCATTTCCTGCCAACCACGACAACTCTTTCTTTTCCTTCCTGATTTTAGGTTTTGTGAATTGTTTCAGTGCAGGAAGAGGAGGAATAGAAGAGCACTTCAGTACCTGGGAAAATAAAGTGTTTAGAGGAAAGAGGCAAAGCATGTGTTCTCTGGATCAGTTGGCAGAAGAGGCAGAAAATACCACAGAGCGTGACACAAACTGAGAAAAGATTTTGTACTTGCTTTTCATTTGTTCCCACAACAGATGCACGCTGGCCTGACTCAAATACTCCATGAAGTAGCAGCCATTGCATATGCTTCCACATTCGTGTCAGCCTAGCTGAAGGCAAACACACTGCTAGCCGAATGCGAGTTGAAGAATCAGCACAGTGGCTACGACCAGGATGGCTACAGATCCTCAAAGTCCCACCACAGTCTGCAGAGCGTAAGGGTCCTCTCCCACTGCCTTCAAAGCTAAAATTGCTTTCGCTTGTCTCTGCTACAAGAAGCACTAGGTTCAAGGTACACAGCAGCATTGATAAACTTGGTATTCAACTTTAGGAAGACCACAAATGGAGGATCCACCCTTCAAACAGGTTCAGATCTGGGAGACAGTCAAACATCTGAAAGATTTGTTCCTTATCTAAATGATTCAAACCATCTGAGCACCACACAAGTCTGCACAAATGGATTGAACTCCCTAAAGAAAACCCTTTCTCATGAAATTCTGAGTATGTCCAACCCTGGCTTGGCAAGAAGTAGCATGAGAGCAGACTCTCTCATGGTATTTTGGTATTTCTGGTTCCAAACACAGCCAAAACAACAGAGCAAGAAGATGGATTTCAATACAGTATCTGAATTTATTAGATATACAAATTATTTTAACTTTTTCTCTGACAACAAACCTCCTCATATTTTTGAGCACAGACCCATTAAATTTGATCTATGTGATCTATGTGATGGCTCAATTTTACTATATGCTTTGAGGCCTAGCATCTAGTCATTGAGGTTTTGCTTGTTTCAAAAATAAATCCATCACACGGCAAAACTGTCTCTTCCCTCCTTCCAAGAAGTTAGCTCAGTCCAATAGCAGACCATTGCTCAATACAAAGGTGACAATAAGACTCTGCTGGCATTTCTATAACAAGAAGTCCTGTCACACTATTGACAAGGTAGCAAGGGTTGGTGGGAACCCATGTAGTCGCAAAGGTCAAAGAGGTACTGACATTTATAAATCTCAGGGCCAGCTAAAACAAAGTAATAAAGGGCATATTCCCACCAACCAGGGAAGCCAAAACAGTGTGATATTTCTTCAAAAAATCTAAAAAAGGTTCAATGAAAACCAGAGATTAATGCATTCCTATTGACTGGCTATAAGGGGGAAGCCACATTTTGGAAAAGAATGAGAGTGCACGCATTTATATCCCAGCAGCTACAGGGAAGAAAAAAAAAAAAGGAGTATTTTACCCACAGTCTGATTCCTGAAGGGGCCCACAGTGGCAAAAATAGGATAATTGTAAAATAATAGCTCACGGTGTTCTCATGCTTTTTTTTTCCATGCTGCTAAAAGCAATTCACTCAATCAGCAGTTGGCTATCACCAAAATTCACTCCTTCATCTCTGCATTCCACTTAGGGAGTAGCAAATATAGGGCACCTAGCTCATAATTTTCCTTTTTTTCAAGCATGAAAATTCTTATAAAAATGAAATAAGACTCTGGTTTAATGGCCATCAACTAAGCACAATAGCTATGCTGGGAACAAGAGATCTTGAAAAAATTCCCTCCATGACTATAGGGCTGGCTCTCTCATATTAAATGATCGTGGCGTGATTCCAGATGCAGAAAAGACAACTCCTTCAGGATGGTTTGTTCTTGAGTTTTGCTAATCCTCCCAGACTATAGAATATTCTGTAATAAAACAATAAGCAAGGGGGCTCCCAGGGCGCAACACCCCGCTTCTCAAAACTTGGATCCGCACCCAGTCACGCAAACGAGCTTCATCCTACACGAAGGCACACGTTTGTGCACCCACTGCTAATTTCCAGAAAGCCTTTATCACGGACATTCTGGGAAAGCGGTTATCTGCCATCTGCAGTTTCTTTTTTCAGCTGGTCTTCATAATCAGTTGGCTTCCCTGTACCTCTGTTGATCACAGTCAATATTTATATTGCATGATCTATAAGACTGCTTTAACCTGGCATGAATTGAGACATTTTCTACTTTTTCCACAGCCTTTTTGACAAAAGGTCATTCTTCCCAAAATAAACCAGGGTGATCCAGCCTGAAAATAATTCAGGACCAAACTGTCTCATCAAAGACAAAAAAGATTAGTTAAAAATAGAAAGGAAAAGGAATTATATCTTGCATTTATTTTGTCTTGAACACATCTAGCAGACACATCTGCTAAATCAAGGCTAAAGAGGTTCAGTTTGGGATTCTACCCAAACTAGCAAATTCCTCCAATTATAAAGGCCAGATCCTGTATAGCAGTCATCTTCTGTGCCTCACTCTTCAGGCACCCTGTCAGTAGGGCAGTTTTTCCTTTCTGGAGCATTATTCTGTCTCATTGAAATAACTATAACTCTTATTATGCCCATTTGCAGTTTCAATGGACCAGATATTCCTGCCCTCCTCTCAAACCATTCTGTGACAGTACTGCATACAGTCAGCGTGTTTTGCTCCACCTCAGAGGCAGCTGAGGTCTTTGAGGATTAAGAAAAGGTGTTAGGTAAATGCTGGATATGTTATTATCACTTTAATCAGGTGTCCATCTACTAACAGCTCCTTGCTGAAAGCATGAATTTAAAAGTGGGTTCTACCAACTTCCTGCTCCAAGCTGCCCATCGCTTGCCAGAGACATCAGGAAATTAACTGGAGCCTGAGGAACTGGAGACAAGGGAGGACTCTTTGACCACATGACAAACATTAATGCAGAGAAGAAAGGGCACCTTTCAGAACTAGCATCCTGGTTTTGTGGATCCCAAATGTTTCATCTCTCAACCTACCGCCTCATTTTTCAGAAGCCCCAACATCTGAAACATGTCTAGAACATGGGATGGATGGAGTCAAGTCATTCTTCCACCAACAGCTGCAAATACTGCCAGTGCAGCACTCCAGCATTTTGCCTTTCCTTCCCCACTCCCTCCACAACAGGCCACCAAAATGAGAAATATTTCTGGAAAGCCAGTTCTGTAAAAGACCATGCCAATGGAGCAAAAGCCCCAACTGGAGCACTGGCCAGCAGTCCCAGAAGTACCACCTGACCAAGCTGATGTGAATTTCACTTGAGCTAGCTAAATTTACCCATAGTTTGCAAATATTCTCATTTCATAAATCAGTAACAATTTAGAAATTATTATTGCTGCATTACATCATGTTCTAAGAACAGTATCACAATGCAGCTGCTTGCTGCATCTGTGAGTATTTTATGGATACTATCCACAAGTCAAGGAAAAATATATTCTGCCAGGACCCACCATTTATTAACATGCTGAGAGTAAAGGTAAGCTAAAATGAGGACTGATTTACCCTTCACCTCTTATGAGTTACACTTCTATCTGCTTAAAGCTCCAAGGGAAAGGAGCCTGGCACACTCTTTGAAACAGTTAATTTGAATTTCTATCCCCAAATCCATCCTTTCCAATTTGGCATGATGGGAAGATTCTCCATAGAGGTGCAACACGAGTTGCTGCAAATCAGGACTCAGGTGCTTGGCAGGTATCTGCATCCAAAGTTCAGATAACACCTGGCTATATTATCCTGCCTGTAGCTAGAATGATGATTCTCTACCTACCATGACTTCAAGGGAAGCAAAAATGCAGACACCTAGATAACAAGCATACAGCAGATTTACAGAAGCCACTGGGTCTTGAAACCTTGGAGGAAGCACTGAGGCAACCGAGTCTCATAGTATGGTGAGGAGGTGATCAGTTAACTTAGCTTGCACTGTCTCCATTCTCTGGCTCTTGGATAACCTGGTTTTCCTATCAACTGCTTTAATAGTCTTTGCTGAATAAAACACACCAGTTTTTCAGGATTTTGCCTTAAAGAGTTATGTAATTTTTGTGTCTTTTTGAGGTTTAGCTATATAATCTCCCTTGGCAATTTTTCCGTAAGAGGTTTTAATACTTCTGGAGACAATATCAAAATTATGCATATATTTATGATTACGTACAAAGCTGGCATTATTCAACTGCCGATCTGTAGCCAAGAGAAGAATGGAAACTCCCTAAAACAAAGGTGATTTTAAAAGTGTAACTCCTTTCAATCACATGAGGTCTGCTGCATCTGAGGTTGCCCTTTTTCCACCTTGTCCTCCTGCTTTACATCCATTCCCCGTGGAATGGGCCACTGCTCCATCCTTGTACCCCTGCCCATATGTTTAGGCTGCCATTAATGTCACATAAGAAACTAGCTGGAAGAGACAAGCTCCAAGGAAAGCAGAGCCAGAACATCCCCCTTCTCCGCAGCCAAGTGTGCTATGCTGCCAGCACATCTGCTCCCCACCAAGCCAGAGAGCCTCAAGGTTACTTTGGGACCTGCATCTACACTAAATGGCAGCACAGAGCTCCAGCAGTGTGAAACACAGTAAGGATCATATAGCCAAAACCTGCAATTCAGGGACCAGCCAGCACAACTAGTCCCCTAAAATACAGAAGGCAGACATGTTTTCAAGGACACAAGACCCTGCAAGGTAATAGCTCCTGATCCACTGAAGTGGAGCAAGCAGGCACAAGAGCCCCCACATAAGAAGGATTTGGGGTAGACACTCCAAGGCCCTCCCTCCAGTTTTGGCTGTGCCTTTATCAAGGCAAAACTTCCAGCGAGAAATCATGGCAAGCAGTGACTTCAGGCTGAAGACTGGCCATGGAGGGCACCTGGGCTGCAGGTCTTTCTCCCTAGCAAAGCAGCAGCAGGGCACCTCACAAGCCAACTTTTCGCTGGGGGATCAGAGGAGGTCTGCTGCCCAGAGCTCAGCTGACCTGCCATGTGGGGCTTGGAAACCGGAGAAGAGTGGGTGACACTGGGAATCAGCTAAAAGGCATCAGGTGAGGAGAGACAAGGCAACTTCAGCGAGGAGCAGCCCTCCCACCGGGTGCAGGGTGTCACCTGGGATTGGTAGCAGTGCGCCAATCCCCTTCTCATGGCCACAAGACCTGTTTTAAAACACTCATGTGAGGGTAGCTGCCTGGGTACCTATGGCTGTGGGGCAACAAGCGCTGCTTGGCCCAAGGCTTGCATATGCTTTCACGATGCCCCTAACCCACCCACCTGAGCCTAGAGGTATTTAGGAGTAATAGATACCCTGGTGTGCTCATGCACCACGAACTAGTCTCCAGCCTCGCTGTATCTGGCTGTTGTAGCCTAAGCCATGCCTGTCTGCAGGGTCAGCACCTGGTAAAGAAGAGTGAAAAATGGCTTTGGAGGTGGGGAGGGAAATGTGGGGAGCCATGTCAGAAAGCCACTCCTGACAAACAATGTTTAACCACCTCTCTGAACAGAAAATTGAGAATTGTGATAGCTAAAGCTGCAGGAGACCTCACCCCCTCCTCCCAGAGATATGCTGCAGCATTGATTTAAGTTTGCTCCATCTCTTCCATGTCTAGAGAAGCACCCATGGGCTCCAGAGCCCACACACTCATCTGCATAGCTACATAGCCTACTCCTGTGAGAATTTACCCCTCCCTCCATACAAACCTTGCTCATTTATGGCCTTACATCCACCGTAGCAACACTATTACTATGAGATCAATTTGTTCACTTGTGAAATCAGTAAAGACTGCATTTAGGAAAACAAAGTAATGAAAATTCTGAAACATGAGTACCTTAAACCCTAGGGAAGTTCAAGACTCATGTCCTTCTACAGACCTTCACCAGCACATCAAGACACACCACCACCAAGAAGAGTAAATAGAGAAGAAGATAACTAAGGAATAAAAATGTTCATTTAGTATCCATCAGCAACAGCTTTTTGCATCCCTCAAATTTCCTTAAGGACTACATCCATTGGTCAAGGTCCTCTCTGCTGCAGGCAGCTGGAGTGCGCAGCGGAGGCGTTTCCTGGACAGGACCCAGCCCCTGGACAAGACTTGGGGCGTGCAGGGCTCCAGCCACAGCTGTCCCTGCAGCCCTGCTCCCCAGGGAAAGCTGATTTTCAGGCAGGTGATATTTTGACAGCACATTGAAAATGTGTGCAGAAAGCAAATGTTTTGCACTGTTACTTATGCAGATGCTGAAAACACACGGTTTGTCCCCCTCATGGAAGTATTTCAACAATAAAATTGCTGTAGCCCTTGTGTGAAACCAACAAAACTAATACTCTCCACAAAGCCATGAACTGGGTTGGAAACTATAAAAATTTAGTTTACATTAAGTACATTATGCTATTGGAGCCATTCTGTATATCAAGATCCGAACAGACCACAGTAACTATCTACTCCTGGATAGTCTGTAATTTACACATTGCTGTTCATGGGCACATAAAAATGAATGCAAAGACTTCACTCAGATAAGCTTTGGCTTCTAGATATTTAAAAATTAGATGCCAACCTAAATAAAGCATTAATCTAGCAAGGATTTATATCCAGTCTATTGTCTGAATGACCTTTCTATTCATCACCTGAAGAGAAATATGCTTTTCATTTCTTTTCAGGCATATTCCAAAAACATAGATCACAGATCTACCATTCCATCTTGGACCATAACAGTATATAAATTAAAATAGTTTCCATTTGTTTTCACTGGAGAGATTAACCTTTCTTCTTTTTTTTGCCAGTCTTTACACTCACATATCAAATGGCTTATAAAAGCATTACAGCAACTGATTGACTAAGAATTATGCACAGCAACTAGTTTCCTAAAATATCCTGTGCTTTTGAGACTTCTCATTTCCACTCAGTTGTCTGCCACATAGACTTACTTTTGGGGCAAGAAACACCTTTTAATATCCATACAGAACCAAGACAAAGGCTCAACGTGGATGGATTCACTAGGCATTACTGCAATATGAACAGCTAACAGCATAACCCACTACCCGCTTTTGCTTACAGAAAGTAGATATGTCACACTAAGAATTACCAATTGGGGCCCTCATCCAAGGAAGCATTGCCAGATTTCAACTTATTTATCAAAAACACAGCTATTTTATCTAAGAAGTAACTGAAAGAGAAACTTTGAGAAATTGTGTTAATAATTCTTACAGAACAAGCAGCCTGTAGCAGAAAACCAGTTAAACCCTGGAAGGTCTCTTAGTAAGGGCTAGGAGTACAACAAAACCACTGCACTTGACACGACAGGAAAACAAGCAGACAAAAACTACTAAGACGTCTCCTGCACCCAGCTCTGATGAACTGTCACAGGGGAGGTCGGGTCATCCTGTAGCCGACAGCATGCCAATAATTTCTATTAAATTCCACTGGAAAAACTCAACATCCGGGGGGGGGAGTTTCCTTCAGCTGTTGTTTCCTCTCCAAAGATCACTTCTACAGCTAAAAGGATGGGGAAGAAGAAAGAAAGAAAGGGACTGGGTGAATAATGCTCCGTGACTAATAGCCATGGTCTGACCAGTCTGAAACAGCTTCAAGTACCCATGACCTTTTGAAGAGCCACAAGTTAGACACTAACAAAAACGCAGAACACAAACTCTCACACCCCCTTCCTTTTATCAAATGGGCGTTAGGATGAATAAGCTGACAAAAACAACATGGAAGTAATCTGCTGAGTAATTCCTCTAATATTCCACCGTGGGTTGGCTCTGAAAGTCTGAGGCACACAGCTACGAAGGCACTGTGCTGACTGTATTTCAGATGACAAATTCTCATTAATCACACATAAATATTACGTGGTGTTCCACGGCTTACACAACTCTTCTCCTGAAGGAGCACTCAAGTCATTAACAAATTGCAGAACCCTCCCATATATCTCATTACGCAATTTCTCCAAGAGGATGTGAAAGTTCTCACCCAACTACTCCACGCATCCCACTCCCTGTTATCGTCCTATGGGATTTCACTCAGCGCACGCCTTTCCCACACCACTTAAAGGTCTTTGGTATAAATTCTGCTCTTAGGGGGTGGCACACCAGTTAACTGTTAGGAGGGTTGTGTCATGTATCTCTTCTGTCAATCAACACAAATCCATCACAGGCTGTGTCATCATTAGATCAAGCGTGGCAAAAGCAGATAATAGTTATAATAACAATAAATCCAACTCTAATACAGTATATTTTAGTACTTTTCATCAGCAGATCTTAAAGAAGTTCACTAACACCGTACAGAGGAGTGCAACGTTCTTCTGTGGCTCTTCTCTTCAGACCTTCATGTGCAAGGTAAGTGCTTAGCATCTTT
>NW_010170246.1:23643-28477 GCF_000695765.1 Mesitornis unicolor | reverse complement strand
GAACCATGGTGACATATTCCACTAAAGCAAAGTATACGAGCCCTGCATAAATGAGCATGTAGTGATTCCTGTTAGTATCATTTTAGATTCACCAATGGACAAAAATCCATCATATAATTATTGTTGAAAGGGAGGGAATAATTCACAGGACACAGTTTACTTGAGTCTTTTTCAACTCACAGAATATATAGCACTGACAGTCCTTATCCCCAGATTTAGGTTAGCATTTGAAGTTTCGTATGCTTTTATTCCAAAATCACTGTTAACACATTGACCTACTAATATCTAGATTAAGTGATCAGAATTAAACTAAATGCATTTTTATTTTCTGAGTAGACAAGTACACAATTCTAGTGGAAATACTGAAATTCACTGAAACATTTCTCAAAACAACAAATGTCAGAAAGCAACATGATCCATTCTATAGAGAAGAAAAAATAGTATGCTGGTTACATTTTGAATGCATGTTGCCAAATTCTCAAATGACTACATGATCAAAAAAATGCACATTGTTAACTATAACTAGTTAGCAAAGGTAAGTCAATAAAGCTTAATGGAAAGTGCTCAAAACCCCCAACTAAATCATCTGCTAGCTATAAAAATCAAATCACGTTTTCTTAGATACCTAAGTATTATTTAGCCAGCACTCAAGTAGAGAATATTATTCTATGCTGGGGGAAAAGCAGCCTGGGCTAAAGCAAGAACTGTGATATGATTGCCACTCAAACCTTTGGGGAAAGTCTGGCAGTACACCCAAACTCTACACCTAGCACATGCTTAGGTAAGACAGAATCCTGAAATTAGGATGTAACAACCCAAATGTAAGGGAAATTCACATTTCAGATCATCCCTATCTAGAGGGAAACATGTTTAAAATCGTGAGCAAAACTCAGGACTCTAAAACAGTGAAAAGGCACTATGTGAACTTCATGCAGCTACAGAACTGATTGTAGAGCAACAAAAAGCACAACTTTGAGGTACAGCCTGAGCAGTGGATACCAGAGGCCAAGATCACTCCAGTCCTGGGGAAAGCTTAAGCAACAAGCATATCTAAAATAACGTGGTGGCAGTACATCAAACTGTGGGCACCCTCTCAATTGCAGACACGTGAACAGGAGCAAGAAGCCACGGATGAGAACAAAAGAGGGATGGTAAAATGAATGTCTTAGAAAGGCTCTGACAATTCTGAAGATGAGAGGTGACAGGAAAGATTTTGAAGAGAAAAGCAAACAGAGTGGAAGTCACAAACAGGAGAGCTGACAGCCAGAAACTGTTTGGATTTTAAATGAGCTCAGTGGACAGAGAAGGGGAAAGATCATTGAACTGTTACCCATGAATGACAAGGATGGAAGTGGAGCACTGTGAGAAAGAAGACATCCAGCATATTTGGCAGCAATAGCTTTAGGAGGGTCTTGAATGGGGACACAGTGGCAAGTGATCTTGCTTAGTCTCTGACATGTATCAAAGGAGAGGGAGATGGGATAAGTGGAAAAGTGTCCAACCTAGGAGGAGAGATGAAGAAGAAAGAAGCACCAGAAAATTCAGCAAAGACAAGAGAGGAAAAACCCTTAGGCCTGTGCAGAATTGCTGATGAAGTGTTTACTGATGAGTGGTGAAAGAATCTTGTCATGTCAGCTCAGCCAGCTGGGAAAAGCACCTCAAGACTGAAAAGAGGCAGAAGCAGTCTCTAGAACAAAGGCAGCAAAAATGCAAAGGGAGCTCAATGCATTCTTAGGAGAGCATTTTTAGTACAGTATGGGGACCCCGAGGGGCAATGCCGCAGCAGAGCCCATGGGGGATATAGAACCAATTCCTTTCTCCTGATCTCCAAAAGACACGTTTCTTCTTCCATCCAAAGAACAACATCACCTTATAAGTTTAAAATTAAGCCTCTAAATATTTGGGGAGGACATCAGGGATCTAAGGGAAAAGAAGACCTAGAAAAACTTGTGCACTGTGGCTAAAAAGCTTTCTAACGCCACAGCAGAGGTCTCAGCAAACATCAGCTAGTAAAGGACCAGTGATGGCTAGCAATGGCCAGATGCATATGCAGTGCTCTGTTGACCCACCATGCAGCATGTGCTGAAGTAACACACTTGTATTTCTCAGATAACATTTGCCAACAGGTTTCACACCTACTGTTGGTCCCCTCAGAGTAATCCCAGGGTGACCCTCAGAAGATGGATCTCAAATAGGAGGACTGAGACCACCAGTCTCAATTTTCACCACTGGTACTCTAGCACGCTTTGCAGAGGAAGAGCCAGGAGGAGCCCTTCAGGTGCCATCAGGCCATTAAACCCAGCATGACAACACCAACACCCTGTTATTTTTGAAGTGTGAAAAGACTGCCCTGCTCTGCAGTGATGGTGCTGCTGGGCCTGTATCTGTTCAGTACGGGATGCTACTGCTACTGGGGTTCAGCAATTCTGAGCCAGGCAGGAGGCTTTAAGCACAGTCAGTGAGCCAGGAAGGGCAGCAGGAAGGGAAGAAAGCCCTGGTTTGTCTAACAAGAATGCCTGAGTGTTAGCTGTTACATCTGAAAACTTGGCTCATATTACTCCACCAGGAAGGTCCATGGGCATCAAACGAGGTAAGGCATCTACAAACACAACCATACTAAAATGCCCAGGCTGATGCACCTGAACATGCCACACAAGCTGCACTGAACTGTCGCAGTTGATAAAAGTATCTTTTCTCCTGATGAAGTCTCTGGCCTTTCACAGCACCCCATGCTCACCACTGGGCAGGAGCCACCTCCATCCTGATCCTGTAGACCCTGCTCCTGAGCAGCCTAGAGGGCTTTCTAGACACCGTAACATGAGGTGCTCTGTCCTGCTCCTTCCCACCATGGACAAGTCACGCATCGCTGAGCTAGGGAGAGCAGACACCTTTTTCCTGTATAATGGAGCCTCTCAGCCTTATACAGATTAAGCTCTCTGTAAGAGGAGCACTGGAAAATGCAAGGTGGTATTGTATTGTATTAATGTCACTTAATGGTAACTGTCAATGATCGTGATGGAATAAATATGGAAAAGGAAATTACTGTAATTGATTGACAGTCTGGAAGCTTCCACATACGATCTAATGAGAGAGACCTGTGAGAAGCTGCTGCGGTAGAGGCTATTAATGCAAATCATATGCACCATGCCTGCTCTCTGAATTATGCAATGCCATGTGAATGTCTAATCCATTTCACCAGGCTTGTCTCTATCCAGAAAGAATATTCCACTGACATGCTGATTAGTATATCAGGAGAGTTTTAGAAGTTCAGTGCTGGAGTGGGTGCCATTGCAGTGTTATTAATTTAGTTCAGAACAAAACAAACAGGTCTGTAGAGCCATCAAAATCACTACATAAGCCTACAAGGTAAGTTTGTCACGGCTGATGGGAATTTGCAGGACTGCCTTGTGATACGTGGTAGGAGTTAACAAATAGACAAGGAGGGCATCACTTTTCTAGGAAACCACTGTTGAGAACTCGGGAATTGAAGACAAGGCAAAAGGCTTGATATAGCTCCATGATATATTGCACAGATTTCCAGAAAGACCATTGTGATAACAGAAGCCAACAGGAAATTTAGAGGAGGTAGTTGGCATATTTATGTTGCAGCAGTGCTACAGACACAAAAGTTAGTGTACAAACACGTTAGAAGTTGGCATCTGTCCCAAGCTTTCTGGGATGATGTAATTGTAGTTTGCCTCTAAAAATACATATTTAGATCAAATCCCATTTAAATCAATGACGGAAATTATTTTGATGGAATAATCATTGTCTCTGGGGACCACTTGTCCTTCATGCAAAGCCATAACACAATTAGCATCACAGTGTCTTTTAAAGAGGAGCACAAGTCTGGACCACAGGAGACCTCACACAGTTTCAGATTAAGCCTGGGGATGTGAAGAAAGCTTGCAGAAAGCCTCCTGTGCCTGTGCTACCTGTATCTCCCTCATTTCCACCAAAGTAAAAATCACTCAACTTTAACAGGAAATTGAATCCTGTATACAGGATTCCTCACTACTTTCTAAAATTAGCCATTTTACAAGTCTGAAAACTAAATAATAAAGCTGAAAATTAGCCCTGTGTCATTCACTCTAGCTAAAATAGACACTTAAAGCAACCATTTTGCCTCAATATCACTTGCATCAAAGGATCACAGGCTAGTTGTATCTAAAAAGAGGTGGAGAGCCCACGAATCCACTCACAAAAGTGAAAAAAGGCTGAAGAACAGCTTTGTCTCAACATAACTGTTGCTCTCCTCTTATTTTGTCAACGAAGTCCCAGCTTTGTGAGATACCTTGTCCTTTTATGCCTGCCTAGCACCTGTCAGGAGACGGGAAGGCTTCACACAGGGCAACTGCACGGACATGGAAAGCCCAGGGCAAAGCCAGGCTTTCCAGGTGAACCAGTGTTAAAGACACTCGCCTCATGTAGGGGAAGGAAAAGCATGTTTCCCACTCCTCCTGGTCATGAGAGGCCCAGAGGCACCTCCACACCTCTTCTGTGGAAAATGAGACAGGCACCGTGCAATAGAGCCTCAGAATCCTCTCTGGTGATCTATGCTGGATCACTGTTTTCCACCAGTTTGTCTGCAAAGCACAATAGCAATAAACCTTCACTTCTGTGCCAGTGAGTTATTCATATAGTCACTACTTGCACAGTGCCAATACTAAACAGCCCGATTACAGTCTAGGCTTTAGGGCACCTGGCTATGCCTAGGGACAGGCACTGACAGCAGAGCCAAAGGAATCTTTAAAGTAAGTACAAGGAACGAGGCAGGGCTTTGTGTTTGTCAAGTCAGCATGGAGGAGCAGAGATCCACATGTCATTGAAACGT